>NC_081844.1:32277340-32362340 GCF_963259705.1 Myotis daubentonii
GCCACTAACACAATAAACTTACCTCTACATTTTTACTGTGTCCACATCACGACTTATTCTCTAACCAAAGGGTTCTGACCACATGAGGGAAATTAAAGAAATTCTATGCAACTTAAACAAATATTCACACTTTATGGACCACCAATCCCATGTGACACAAACTTCAGCTCCTTCTCTACTGCATACCAATCCCTCAGTACTATGTGAAGCCCGAAGTAAAACCTGGGTGAGGGCTTACATTTTTTAAAAATTAATTTTATTTTTCAATGACAGTCGACATACAGTACTGTATTAGTTTGAGGTGTACAGCATGGTGATCAGACATTCATATAACTTACAAAGTGATCACCCTGATAAGAACCCACCTGACAGCATACATAGTTATATTGCAATATTATTGACTAAATTCCCTGTTATACTTTACATTCCCATGACTATTTTGTAACAACCAATTTGTATTTTAAAAAACAATTTTGTTTTTGTTAATCCTCACCCAAGGATATTTTCCCATTGATTTTGTTTTTTAAGGGAGAGTGGAACTGAAGGAGGAAGAGGGAAGAAGAAGAGGAGGGAGGGAGAGGGGGGAGAGAGAGAAGGAGGGAGAGAGAAATTCGATGAGAGACACATTGATCAGTTGCCTGCTGTACAAGCCCCAACTAGGGCTGGGGATTGAACCTGCAACCCAAGTATGTGCCCTTGACTGGGAATAGAACCCGACACCCTTCAGTGTGGGGGCCAACACTCTAGCTCAGGAGTAGGGAACCTTTTTTCTGCCAACGGCCATTTGGATATTTATAACATCATTTGTTGGCCATATAACATTGTCAATTTAAAAATTAGCCTGCTATATTTGGTCAAACATTTAATTAACTCACTCCTAATGCCTTGGCAGGGCCAGACCAAATCATTTCTTGGACCTTAAATGGCCCATGAGCCGGAAGGTCCCCACTCCTGCTCTAACTACTGAACCACACCAGCCACGGGGGCCCAATTTGTACTTCTTTTTTTTTCTTTCTTTCTTTTTTTTAAATATGGAATGCTTCGCGAATTTGCGTGTCATCCTTGCACAGGGGCCATGCTAATCTTCTCTGTATCGTTCCAATTTTAGTATATGTGCTGCCGAAGCGAGCACCCAATTTGTACTTCTTAATCTCCTCCCCTTTTCACCCAGTCCCCTTCCCATCTGGCAACTACCAGTTTGTTCTCTGTTTGCTTATTTTGTTTCTTAGATTCCACATATAAGTGAGATCATATAGTATTTTGTCTTTCTCTGACTTATTTCACTTAGGATAATACCCTCTAGGTCCATCCACATGGTCACAAGTGGTAAGTTTTCATTCTTTTTATGGCTGGACAATATTCCATTGTATATATGTACCGTGTCTTGATCCATTCATCTGTCAATGGACACTTAGATTGCTTCCATGTCTTGGCTACTGCAAACCTTGTTGCAATGAACATAGGGGTGCGTATATCATTTTGAATTAGTGTTTTGGATTTCTCATGAGTACTCTTGCTGACCTTGAGGGCAAGGTTAAGAGTCCCTTTTTGACAAGGAGTTTACTGAAATAAAAAAAACATCCAATGGTAAATCTGCCTTTGATTAAAAAACAGATAAGAGATTCACCAGTGCCTTCCTATAAAGGAAACACTTTCTCATCTCAAATTCCAGTAGAAAACTGATCCCCTGCACTTCCAATGTCTCTCATTTTCATATCCCTCCCCTCTGAGCCCAAGAATATGTCAGGCCCACCCCTAAGCTCATGAACCACTGAGCTGCACACTTCCTTTTTTTATTTTATTTTTTAATTTTATAATCCTCACCCAAGGAGTGAGGATATTTTCCCCCACTAATTTTTAGAGAGATGAAGGGGAGGGGGGAGGGAGAGAGAGAGAGAAAGAGAAACATTGATGTGAGACACATCAATTGGTTGTTTCCCGCACATGCCCCAACCAGGGGTGGGGATCAAACATGCAACCCAGGTTCGTGCCCTTGACTGGCAATTGAACCCACAACCCTCCAGTGAGCAGGCCAACGCTCTAACCACTGAGGCATGCTGGTCGGGGCTGCACTTTCTTTAAGCCCTTGTTTTATATTTATTTATCTATTTTTTAAAACATTTTTATTGATTTCAGAGAGGAAGGGAAAGGGAGAGAGAGAAATATCAACGATGAGAGGGTATCACTGATCGGCTGCCTCCTGTAGGTCCCACACTGGGGATTAAGCTCGCAACTGGGCTTATGCCTTGACCGGGTTGGTTCCTAGGTAAATGCTCAACTACTGAGCCACGCCGGCCGGGCTAAGCCCTTGTTTTTTTAAAAAAGAATATTAACCCACTGCCACCCATGAGCAGGAAACAGAAAATACTCTCCGTCAATTCTGCTGCCAGTACTTACCTATTCAACAGGGGATGACAGGAGGTCAGCTGAATTGCTGTTAGAACACTAGTTATCTGTAGTGTTTCCTCTAATCAATTCCCTTGCACACTGTGCAGAAGAGGAGGTTTGTCCTTAGAAACTACTGAGGCACAGCTGGCCTTGGCTGGTGTCTGGGACCTTTCACTTGGGAGGTTTCACACCACCCGAATCGATATTCCTCACGCTGTCTAAACTGACTGCGCAGACAACAGCATTGATGCTGAACACCTGCTTTCCTTCCAGGAGCCTGGTGTTTGGAGACATGCTAGCAGACGAAGCTCATACCATCAGCTGTCAGTAAAACTCCCAGGCACTGGGTCTCTATGAGCCTCCCTGGGAGACAACATTTCACATGTTGTCACAACTCACTGCTGGGTGCACTCCGTGTGACTCCACTGGGGAAGGATTCTTCCAACTTCCCCTGGTTTCCTCCATCTCCCCCCCTCACCCATGCACCTTTCCCCTTTGCGGATTTGTCCATGTCCTTTTGTTATAACAAATCATAGTCATGAGTGCAACTACAGGCTGAGTTGGGAGACTCCCACTAACAGGGCCTGGGGGCTGTGTTTGAGACACACAAGTAGATTTGCTAGAAAACCCCAGCTCACTGAAATATGGCAGAAGCACTGTCTGGGGGGAAGGATGGAGAGGGAGGGGTGGTCCTCTGGTGCCAGGGCGGCTCTGGAGCTGTCCGTGGTCTGAGAGAAATGCTGAGTTGCTGTCTGATGGGAGATAAAGCTGACAGAGGTAAACATGACAGATCTGACTCCAGGAGGGCGGGCTCACTGGATAGCTAGGCTGCTTCTGGCCCTGCTGGCTACGTGACAAAGAAAAAAAAAATAGTCCTGGTGAGGCCTTTGAGTTTTGTTCTTCCTCTAGCAAGGGAAGAAAAAAAAAAACCCGAGTTCCCAACGGAGACCTTTGGATGCCCAAAAGTGCTAAAAGTCTGCATTACATATAGAGAGAAGAAAAGTTAAATCAGTTCCCAGAGTTGGAGCAAAACTTTAGATAAACCGAGGGGGGGGGGCGGTAGGAGGCTCAGCAAGCTGGGCTGCTGTAGCCTCCTGACCCACCTTGCATTCTGGCCAGGACCTTCCCTGGCAGCTGTAATTTTATCCTGTAAATGCTGAGTTTATAACTAGGGCTTTATTATGGATTGAACTATGTTCCCCCCCCCAAAAGATACATTGAACGACTAATCCCTGGTACCTATGAATGTAATTTTATGGAAATAAGGTCTTTGCAAGTGTAATCAAGTTACAATGAGGTCATTACAATGGGTCCAAATCCGATGTCCTCAGAAGAGGAAAATGACAGATGAGGACAGAAGCACGGGGGAAATGGCCCCGTGAAGAGGAATGCAGAGCCCGGAACCGCCACCAGCCTGGAGTGCCTGGGGCTGCCAGAAGCCGTGACAGACACGGATGTTCCTAGAACAAGGGTTCGAGGGGGCATGATACTATCAATAACTTGATGTTGGACTTCAGCCTCCAGAATTGTAAGAGAATAAAATTGTAAGCCCCCCCCCCCACCACACCCCGCACTGTGGTTGCTTCCTATGGCAGCCCTGGGAAACTAATACAGGGTGTGAGTGAACTTGCAATGAGAATAAAGGGGGAGGAGATTTTTTTACTTAAAATGATTGTGATTCCTGCACTTGCATGCATGATAAAAACTGATGCAAATGGTATATCCACATAACTTCAGCAGTGCTAGTGGGATTGCCCCAATCCGTACAAAGGAAAAAATTATCAGTGAGACACAACTTCCTTGCTTTTTGCCACTGTGCATGGGTTGGAATGTAAACTTTAAGTATTAGAAACAAGATCAGGTCTCCAGAACTGATGACTTTTTACTATGATTTTTACCTAGGTTCAAGAAAGAAAGAACGAAAATGAAAAGACAGGCAACAATAAATGGGAGGTAGACTTTTGGAATTTTAACACATTGAGGGCGGATCACGAGCATTCTTGTGTTTTCATATTACACAGTGTTTTACATAAATGTTAAAGGCACGCCTTAAAACTAAATACCCATTGCATTTTGAAGTTATTACATGTTCTTACAAGCTAATATCTTTTTAAAGTATGATACTTTGGAAAATGTTTTTTGTACTCTGGCCACTGGATAAAGCTAGCAATAAAACTACTGGTATGCAAAAAAAAAAAACAAAAAAAAAACAAAAAAAAAACTACTGGTATGCAATGTGCTAAGTAAAAGTTTCCAGTTGGCTAAAGAATTCTTATAAAAGCCTGTTTCTGATGACCTGTAGAGGCTGACAATTGTCCAGCAGTCAATTTGGACTCTAAGACAGACAAAACTAAAAGGGCTTAGGACAGTCTCATTTCTACTTGCACTTGGGCCACAGTTGTCTGCCCCTGCAGTGAATCAGCCTTCCTACTGGGAAGAAAAGGTCTTGGTGTTTGATGGCATTCTGAATTCACAACACTTGTATTTATACTTCCCGGACCTGCCTGTGAGCTAAAACCCAACAGCGTCCATGACAGGCTGTTTCGGCCTCAGTACACACTGTGCTGACCTGAAAGCAGGTAGGAGCTCCGTGAACTGGACTTGGACCCTGGAACGTGGAAGATTTCTAATAGCTTTCTGTGAGGTCCGAAATTGTGAAAGCCTCATGGATGCAAGTGGGTCTGGTGGGATCACTTACCGATGTCTATGACAACGGCCTTGTTCTACAATAGGATCATCTGAAATCAAGCTGCTCATTTCACAGCTGTTAGCTTCCACACTGACAGATCACCGTCAGAGGTCATCTGCACTGCTGAGGTGGACAAACTGGTGCGTGGCTAAACAAAACTGTCTGAGACAGACCACCTCAGCAGTCCCTCTGCAACAAGGCCGAGTGAATTATTGGGTCTGCACTGAGAACTCTGAGGATACAGTGGGGGCCTGTTGACCTGGCTGGCTGCCTGAGCATCAACCCATGCACCAAGAGGTCACCAGTTCAAACTGCATGTCCTGCGGGGTGCCCTGACTACCGTAAACTCTGAGTTTCCCGGGGAGCAAGTGTGCCCTCTGGGACTGTACTTCTCGGGTGTGTGTCCTATCAGGACATGTCTTATCTGCGGATAAGGCACTCAGGTCAGCTTCAACTTACTGGCCAGAGTTGTGCTGTGCGGGAATTGACACCTGAAGCCAGGTTAAGAACAACAGAATACAGATATTTGAGGAAGACCACCGCCACCCCCACCCCCAGCTTTCTAAGACCTTTATGGTTAATGGGATTTACTTAACTGGCTAAGTCCAGGCCTCCTAAAGGGCATAACTAAAACCAATACTGCAGGTGGTTCTCACCCTACTGTAGAGGATCCTACTAATAATTTTGCTATAAAGATATCTTGTGCAGCCCGGCTGGTGTGCCTCAGTAGTTGAGTGTCAACCCATGCACCAAGCAGTCACCATTCATTCAATTCCCAGTGAGGGCACATGCCCAGGTTGACAGCTCAATCCCCAGTAGGGGGCATGCAGGAGGCAGCCCATTGATGTTTCTCTCTCATCGATGTCTCTATGTCTCCCTTTCCTTTCCTCTCTCTCTAAAAAAATCAATAAAAACTGTTTTTTTAAAAAAGATGCCTTGTTCAAGGGCCAAGGGAACAGACTGTGCAGAAGTGTTAGCCGAGCTGGCCTGAGAAAGTCCTCAGAAGTCCTGCTTGCGAGGTTGGCCCTTGGCGGGCATGTGACAGCTTGGATATGGGGAGAGTTCTCAGCATCTGGAGACAAGGAGCTCCCTCTGCCTTTTTATACAAACCATCAGGCTTCCGCCAAAGGCCTGCTCTCCTTCTACGAGTCTGAATTCTTTCTCGGGCCAGGAAGAAGCTGTCTACATGACTAGCCCCCAGTAAAAACCCTGTTACTGAGCCTCTCATTAACTCTCCTGGTCGGCATTTCAAATGTGCTGTCACACCTGGCTACTTTGTGATGTCACTAGAGGGGACCCTAGACCTGTTCTCCTTGGTACTTGGCCTCGGGCACCTTTCTTCTGGGCTGACTGCTTTACTCTTGCATTGCAATAAATCATGGCCATGAGCAGGACTACAGGCTGAGTCCTGGGAGTCCTCCCAGTCCTCATGAATGGAACTAGTGCCCTCATCACAGGGACCCGAGAGCTTCCTGGAGCCTTCCACCACGTGAGGACACAGTGAAGAGACGGCTGTCTCTGAACCAGGAAGCCGGCCTTCAACAGTCACCCAGTCTGTCAGCACCTTGACCTTGGACTTCCCAGCCTCCAGAGCTGTGACCAATAAACGTTTGCTGTTTATAAACCACTAGTCTGTGGTGTTTTTGTTATAGCGGCCCAGCTGACTAAAACAGGAACGCCCAACACACCCTACTTGAAACCATCAAATGCTCTACAACATTCATTTTTAAAAAGTGCCACTGAGCACTCATTATATGCAAAAAACTTTGCAAAGAGTTTTTATACACATACATTAGCTCACAGAGCCTTATAATAACTCTGTAAAGCAGACATTACTAAAGCTGGTTCATAATAGAGGAAATGCAGAACAGTCCATGCATAACATCACACGAACTCCTACCACGTGCATGTCTTTCACGTGCACCTTACAGCTGTTTTGTTCCCAGTGTGGTAAGGAGAGAAGCTAGATTTTCCTGGCACTTTGAGCTAACAGAAGCATCCTATCCCATGCTCCTTTCCTGGTGAAGCCCCGTGTCTTGTGAAAGGTGCTTTGTTTGAAGATCTGACCTCTGGCTCTTTCACTTAGTAAAGTTGATTTACAGGGACTGGGGTCCTAGTACTTGCAGGCAATTGGGCTACAGCACTGACCAAAAAATTCTGAATTGTGTGGATTTTAAATTCTTTCAGAGGAAAACAATAATGAGCAAATCAAATCTAAGTACTAAGGAAAATGCGGCATAGTGAGGGGATCAGGAGGGAGATATAGATCTTTACATGTTCATTTGTGTATGTGTGTATATATCAGAATCAATATAAATATGAATGACTGGTTGAAAGGTAAAGAACAATAAAATAAGCCTTTGAAATAACACTGCAGAGTGTTACCTAAATTGCTTAAAAATATATGTGTATATTACATATATATATTATATATACATAGATATTGGTTACACTCATCAGAGTGAGAGAACCTGCCATTAGTGTTCAAGTGTGAAAGCTTGTTCTACATTTAGGGCTGAATTTCATTTCACAGATGATTATCCTATATAATAAAAGGCTAATATGCAAATAGACTGAATGGCAGAATACCTGGTCACTATGATGCCCACTGACCACCAGGGGGCAGATGCTCAATGCAGGAGCTGCCCCCTGGTGGTCAGTGCACTCCCACAGGGGGAGTGCTGCTCAGCCAGAAGCCAGGCTCACAGCTTGCAAGCATAGCAGCAGTGGCGGGAGCCTCTCCCACCTTCACAGCAGTCGGACATCCCCCAAGGGCTCCCAGACCTGGACTGCAAGAGGGCGCAGGCCGGGCTGAGGGACCCCCGCCCCTCCAGTGCATGAATTTCGTGCACCGGGCCTCAAGTTTTTAAATATCTGTCGACTGTACATATGCTGTATACATTTTCCTATACTGATATTATCTTATACAATAGAAAACTCTAAAATCAATTCATATGATTTGCCTGTAATCATGTTAGGAACTGCTGAAAACTATTTTATAATATTCAACATTCATACATCTTACCATTGGGGAATAGATGGTAATGTACATAACCTGATAAAGGAAAACTGATAATAGAATATTAAAAAAAATAACAAAGAACATATAAATGGCATGATGCTGTTTTCTCCAAACAATTAGGGACAAACAAGTATGCTCAGGACCTCCCTCCTGGTCAACATACTAGGGACTCAATCCAGACCCAGCAGAAAACAAGTGTAC
Organism: Myotis daubentonii; assembly: GCF_963259705.1. Taxonomy (NCBI): domain Eukaryota; kingdom Metazoa; phylum Chordata; class Mammalia; order Chiroptera; family Vespertilionidae; genus Myotis; species Myotis daubentonii. The sequence continues at coordinate 32,285,641 of NC_081844.1, forward strand.
AAGAACTAAAAGAGAAAAAAACCTTATCTTTATGCCAACCTCTACCAATTGTACATGTAGGACACCAACAGAGCAAAAAAGTAATCACAGAATAAGATTTTTAACAAGAATAAAAATTCAATATAATTTTTTTAAATTAGTACTAATCAAGTCTAAAGAAGGCTATCAATAACCAAGTGGAAACATTTTTAAACATTAAGAAAAGTAACAAAATGAATGAAATAAATGAAAAGATTGCACATGTTCTTAAAACGGAGAATTCAGTATTAGCAAAACAACCCTCTGAAAAAGGCCTAAAGTCTTCAAAAAATTCCATTAAATCCCCAAGCCAGATTTTTTTTTTTTTTTAGGACTTGAAAAATACTAATTTTATAAACTTAACAGGAAGAACAAAAAGAGCCAAAACGTTCTGAAGAACAAGGCAGGGGCCTGCTTATCACAAAGCAGGGATTTTAAAGCCATAGTAATCCTGACATGATGGAATTAGAAGAGGAATGGACTACTAAATCCATGGAAAGGAACAACTTTGAAGTGGGCACTTGTCTATTAGTTCACAACAGGGAAGCCACAAAACAGTGGCAGAAATTAAAAACTAATACATGAGACAGTGACAAAAAGTTATCTAAGTAACAAAGATGCTTTACTCCCTTCTCTTCCATAGACAATATCAATTCACTCTAGATTAAAGCAAAGTGTATCTACACTCATAAAAGAGAAAGATGCAAATTGACCATACCTTTGCAACACCCACCAGCCAATCAGGAGTGAGTATGCAAATTAACCCACCAAAGAGGGCATGTTAATTTGCATATGCAGGCACTTGCATCGTCACCATGGTGCAGGCTTTCCACACTGCCCCAGCCACTCTGGGCCTCTGGGCAGCGTGGGAAGGTGGAAAGGCAGCTCCAGCCAAGCGAAGGCGGTGCCGGTAGTCAGGGGAAGGTAGGCCCATTCTTGCAGGAATCTTCCTGCTTTGGGCCTCTAGTTACCAATAATAGTAAACAACAGTTTACCTACTGTCACAAATTCTCCACCCGGCCCAGGAAAAGAACTGATATTTTGGTGAATCTCTATAATTCACCAATTCACCTACCACACTATGTGGAAATGTATTCATTTCTCTGCTGCCATATTGGAAGGTGTTAGGCACATTCTTGCACTCCATTATGCTCTGCTTGGGGCTCTTGCCCCTCCCCACGACTGACCTGTTATTCTCATTCTAGGTCTCATGATTGGCAGCTACCTCACCCAGTTTCCAGGGGACCACCTCCACCTGGCCCCCACCTGCACCTGGTCCCACTGGTTACTCTGACCCTTACAAGTGACATAATATCCTGCTCTCCCTACTCTGCCCTGCTGACGCAGTTAGGTCTCAGCCCTCCTGCCAGCAGATGTAATAATAAATTTAAAATCTTTACCCATTTTGGCCTCGTGCGTTCCTCCTTCGGCGACCCTAACAGAAGGGGTTTTCAGTTTCTCTGACAGTCATTTCCCCAGTAGGACTTTCAAGGCTAAGCCCTGGAATTCCTTTTCTTATATCACTCAAAGGAACAGAAGAAAGTTTAACAAATGGAAAGAAAGACACTCTTCCCCCCCCCCCAGTCACCCCCCCCATGAAATTCATCTCTTAGGAAATATTAACTTTCCTGCTCTATTAATTAAAAGTATTTTATATTTTGCTGAAAAACTGAGGCTCCAATAAGTGAATACGTACATCTTTTCAAGGGGACAAGCCCAGGTAAGGGGCAGTGCTGAACTGGAGCATAAACATAGATGACTTCAAACTCAAGATTTCAATGAGCCATCCTATCACGTGGGAGACCCCTCCCGCACTGTGACCGGATGTGCTCCCGGAACAAAGGGCACAGTGTGTCCCAAGTGCAGGTGGCTTTGCAGGTGACGCCACACCTCACTGGGTGAGCTTTCCCCGTCTTCTGGGTTAGTTTCTCTCCCTTCAGGGGCCCGAATCATTTCCATCTTTCTCCTAGATACCAGAGTCCCGTCAGTTCTCCAAGGATTACTAACTGGGGTCGGGGTCAGTAGATCCGTCCCAATTTGGGGCCCACACCAGGTCTCCCCAGACTCGCCGCCCATCGCGTTGGCTGTCCGCTGAGAGGAGCAGATCAGGGGCTGATATTCCCCGCCCCCCGGGTGGATGCAGCAATGTGCACCTGAGTCGCCCGAAGCCCAGATTCTGAGATTCTGAGACCCAGGACCCAGAGCAGGGGCCGGACAGGACTCCTGGGCTCCACCCCGTGCCGAAGAGGAGACTCGGGTAGGGACCCCAGGGCGTGCGGGGAGATCCGGCCCGCCGCCGCTTCCAGCCCCTCCGAATCCTGTCCTGGCCCTACGTACTCACCATGTCCGGGCTCTCAAGGCGTCCTCCCCTTGGCCCAGGCAGGTGTGAGCTACCTGGGGCTGCGCGGGGCAGGTGCGCACTAACGCCGCGATCTGCTGAGAGCGACGTCCACGCCCTCTTCCTTCCACGGGATCTCTGATTGGAGGTTGTTCGGGATCCTGCGTCTTGAGTGGACAGTGTTCTGGCACGCCCACATCCGTGGGCCTCTGACGAGACAGTACTCGAGACCCGCCCTGGAACCTCTGATTGGACAGTTCTCCGGGATCCGCCCCTGCAGCCTGATTGTTCCCTAGGCACCGCCCTCATAGCCCTAATTGGACAGTTCTCTCAGGCCCCGCCCCTGCGCCGGAGTGACAGGCCGTCGGGATACTCTGGGCTGGGCACAGCCCAGGACGAGGGCTCGGAGTAGAATCCTCTCCCTGTGGGTGTGGCATCCACCCGCAGCTCCGCAGCCGGTCCGAGTCCTCCCCCTGGATCGGGAAGTTCTAATTTAGTTTCTTCTTGGAGCGTTCTCGGACCGGAGCCGGGACCGAACCGGAGGGTCTCATGATCTGGGGTCAGCCCAGGGCGGAGCACCGTTGATCTGTGCGCCTTGTTTAAAAACAAAGACAATAGTGACGTCTCCGGGAGCACAGCAGGGTCCCGCTAGGTAGGACCTGGTTTTGACTTGTGACCTGTGACACCGGGAGGCCCCGCCCGCTGCCCTCACTGTGGGGCTCGAGGTCAGCAGCCCGAGGCCCCGGCTCCTTTGCCCCCACAGTAGGAAGCGGGACCCTGCGGCCCCAGCCTGCACAGGGCCCCTCCGCACAGCCATAGCTGAGATGCCAGAATTCTCGGCGAGCTTCACGCTGCAAGGGAATTCCTGTCAGATCAGGGTTTCGGCGTATTCCAAGAGGATTTTGAAAATGAAGAGCTCTGATACTGCACACAGCATGAATGTACCTAATTTCACTAAACTGTACGCTTAAAACTGGTTGAGATGTTGAACTACTATTATGTGTATTTTACCACACGTTTTTAAAAGTTTTTCTTTTTAAAAAGGCTACGGCAATTGAATTCCTATTTTAACTGATATAAAACAACAAAAAAGCTTATATAAGTTTGAGGTAGACCTGAAAACTTTTTTCTTTTTACTCACTGTCTCCCCATTCACAACACAGACCAAGGGCCTGAGCTGAGGTGTGTGGGGTGGGTTACTCTGCCTCCTGTCTCTGCACAGTCAGTGTAAGAATGCAGCCCGTGGTCGGCACCAGCAGGCGGCCTGGGAACTCCTAATACACCCAATGATGGAGGCTAACGCATTGCAGATGCCTGCTCATGTTAGGAAACACTCTCTCCTTCGAGATTAAGTGGTCACCCCAATTCTGATATCACTTGTCATTTTATTTACAATTTAAAAAATTCTTTTGTTATGGTTTCCAGAAAGGTTTGATATTACTTTATAAAAATTAGTGTTCAGAGGACTAACCCATAAAAAAGCTTCGAGTTGCCCTGGCTGGGTAGCTCAGTTGGTTGGAGCATCGCATTGTCCTCATACAGGTTGAGGATTCTATCCCCAGTCAGGGCACATATAAGAAGCAACCAATGGCCCTAACCAGTTTGGCTCAGTGGATAGAGCGTCGGCCTGTGGCCTGAAAGGTCCCAGGTTCGATTCTGGTCAAGGTCATGTACCTTGGTTACAGGCACATCCCCAGTAGGGGGTGTGCAGAAGGCAGCTGATCGATGTTTCTAACTGTCTATCCCTCTCCCTTCCTCTCTGTAAAAAACAAACAAAAAAAAACAGAAGCAACCAATGAATGCATAAATAAGTAGAACAACAAATCAATGTTTCTTTCTCTCTCTCTCTCTCTCTCTCTCTCTCTCTCTCTTCCTCTCTCTAAAATCAATTTTTTAATTAAAACAATTTAAAAGGTTTGAGTTAAAAATATTCATTGGATTTATAAACTACTCAAAATAAAATATGGTTATATGAATTTTTGTTTAATATGTATCACTAATTAGTGCCAAGTTTCAACAAATCAGCATGGAATTTAGAAGTCGGCCTTCAGATCGGGCCCTGGCATGGACCTGTAGCATTCCTGTCTGTTGGCCATAACATGTCCAGAGATCTATCCCAGGGGCATCACTCTCAATGAACATGTCACTTCATTTTTAAGGTGAAAAATGAGGCTTGTCTCTGAACTATTGATAAAAAGCAAGAGAGGAGAATAACAACTCTGGCAATCTGAGGGGGGAAAAGTGTGACTGAAGGTATTTGGACCACACTAGAATGTTACTCATGCACAGAAAAAACAAAGCCATGTCCAAACAGGCAAGGAGTGAGAGGCCAGGACAAAACAAATCCCTTCTCTCTCCCCCAGCCTGGCACCCTCCCTCCAAAGTCTTCCATTAGCAGAGCTTAATGGGAAGCTGTTGGCAATACAGAAACGTGTTACGTGGCATTTCCACCCCACATCACAAAGCAAAGTATGAAAGGGTAAGTGTGGCCAGCAGAGGAACAGCCCCCTAAAGATGTGCACATCCTATGTCACCTCCCGTGGCAAAAGGGACCTTGCAGATGGGATTGCGTTAAGAATCCTGAGCCCTGGCCGGGTGGCTCAATTGGTTGAAGCGTCATCCCGTACACAAAAGAATCCTGAGATGGGGAGTGACCCTAGAATCCCTGGGGGACCCAGTGTCATCACAAGGGACCTCATAAGAAGGAGGCAGGAAGGTCAGAGTCAGGGATGTGGTGTCTCTAACAGCTGGAAAAGACTGGAAACAATTCTCCCCCGGGGTCTCCAGAAAGAACATAGCCCTACCCACACCTCGATTTTAGGCTCTCACCGCCACGACTGTTATATGAATAAATTGGTTGTTTTAAGTCACTAAATGTGTGGTAATCTCTTACAGTGATAACGAGTAACTCATACAGTGGGTCTCAAGCAGAGAAGCTGTAACTTAATACATGGCACAGATAACTCCTATTCCCAATCTCATCTTTCATCCTACAACTGTGGACGTTCCATACGTTCTTTCAATGCGACTCTGCTCCCAGTACAACACATCTTGGAGTGATCTGACTTTTTTCAGAGCACACCTTTGTGTCCTTGTGTCTGAAACATAGCACTTTGTGTATATATTTTTCCTTTTTCTCTCTTTTTCAATATAGTACTTTTTGGATAAAATGATATTCTGAAATGTTATCCCAAACCACAAGTATCCATTTGCAAAACATTAGGAGAGTTGATTTGGCATTCCTCACAAAGGCATATGTTAATAATAACCACAAGACAGCAAGAAGGGAGGGGGACACTTTTAAAACTATTATGAAACGTTTCAATCATACGAAATATGAAGGTAACAACATTTTGAGTACTCATGTATCTACTGCTAAGCTGCAAGAAATCCTATCAGTTCACCATACTCTGTCAGATTTCTTGAAAGAACAAAAACATTATAACCCTATTGCTCAGTGGTTAGAGTGAAGGGTCTTGGGTTTGATTTCCAGTCAAGGGCATGTACCCGGGTTGCAGGTTTGATCCCCGGACCCGGTTGGGGCACGTGTGGAAGGCAACCAATGGATGTGTCTCTCTTACTGACTCTCCCTCTCTTTCTACACCCCTCTCTTCCACACTGTCTAAAAATCAATGGGAAAAAATATACTCAGTCAAGGATTAACAAACAAATAAACAAAAACCATTATAGAGTTGAAATGTCCCGCATATACCTCTATATTCCCAAATGTGATGTTTATTACTGCCATGCCATATACATGGACCCATAAACTATATATAATATTACTATTTCTATATTCAAATTTTATAAATATGCTATTATCCTATACATACTCCATAATTTGACTTTCTTATCCTTCAAAATCGGGATAATGTTAAATCATAATACATAAATTTACTGTAATGTTTAATGCAATAAAATAAAATGCCAAAATAAATTAAAGCAGACAATACACCTTTCAAATTATCAGAAAATACATTCCTCCAATACAGATAATACAGTAAAAAATAGAGAAAAGAAACTTCAAAAATAAGAAAAATGACATAAAATATGTTAGCAGAATTAAAGACAACAACATTTATTACACCAAAATAAAAGGATCCTAAAACAAAATCCATCTGTATGTTAAGAAGAGAAACACAGGGGATTTAAAGAGTTGAAATTCAGAGGTGAAAAATATTACCCAAAATAGACAGATTAATTTTGTTTAAAAGGCAGACAAAGAGATCACTTCAGAATGATAAAGGATACAATTCACAATGAAGACCTGTCATGAATTATTTACCATAAATAAAACATAAAACAAAAATTAAAAAACAACAAAAATGAAGCAGAAAAAATAACAGAAAATAATGAAGGAAATTAAGCACAATCTATAATAATAAAAGTGTAATATGCTAATTAGACCAGACGTCCTTCCAGATGACCTTCCAGAACGAAGCCAGGGCTGCGAGGGAAGCCCAGGTCTGGGTGCTGGAGGGAAGCCTGGATCCCGGGTGCCAGAGGGAAGCTGGTGCCGGCAGCCGGGGGAAGGAAGGCCTACTCTTGCATGAATTTTGTGCATCAGGCCTCTAGTAATAATAGAAAACTGTAAGTTAATTCTCTTGAGCTAATTATCTTTGAATCAGCAATCCAAAGACAATCAGTGTGTGTCAACTGTAATTGAAAGAGAATGAATATCAGTGAAATAACATAGTGTTAATGTTCAAAATACATATGACTGGGCTCTAACTCTCGCTTATTAAATTTGAACCACCTGACATAAAATCTGAGAGCCATCCTCCTATATAATAAAAGGCTAATATGCAAATCGACCAAACAGTGGAATGACTCAATGCAGAAACTGCCCCCTGATGGTGAATGCGTTGCCACAGGGGGAGCGCTGCTCAGCCAGAAGCCAGGCTCATGGCTGGCGAGTGCAGCGGCAGTGTCCGGAGCCTCTCTTGCCTCCACAGCAGTGCTAAGGACCCCTTGGGGGATGTCTGCCTGCCAGGGACATCCTGCTGGGGACCAGGCCTAAGCCAGCAGGCGGACATCACCCAAGGGGTCCCAGACTGCAAGAAGGCACAGGCCGGGCTGAGGACCACCTCAGAGCACGAATGTCATGTACTGGGCCTCTAATATATATCAGTCAGCTAAGTGTCTGACCAATCAGTCTATCTCTCAACCAGTCAGATACTCCAACTGGTAGGTTAGCTTGCTACTGGAGTCTGGCTGATTGAGATTGGGCGAGACTGGCCAGACATGCCCTGGAGCCCTCCTGCAGTCTCTTCCTGGGCCAGCCAACCTCCCACGGTCCCTCCCCAGCCAGCCGGCCCCAATCGCTGGCCAGGCTGAGGGATCCCATCCATGCATGAATTCATGCACCAGGCCTCTAGTTGTTTAATAAGATTTATTTAACAGACAATCCAGATTCCTAATCAGAAAAGCAGAGAATGCTTCTCAATATCTATAAAATTAACCTCAATAAATTTCAAAGATTCAAAACAGTAGACATATTCTAAGACTACAGCATAATAAAAGCAGAAATTTAATTTAAAAAATAAGGATAAAGGGCATCTATGAAAATCCTACAATTAACATTGCACTCTATGATGAAAGACTGCATGCCTGTCCCTAAGGTCAGGAACAAAGTAAGGAGATCTGTTCTCAACACTCCCATTCAACATAGTACTCAAGGAGTGAGCAAGTGCAATAAGACAAGAAAAAGAATTTACTTTTAAAGAAGGAGAAAGGACATTTAAATACCCAGAAGTTTAAAAAATATATCCTCTCTCAAAATACTTTTTAGTCAGAGAAATCAAAACTGCAAATATATAATTTTTTAATGATCATAAAACCACATAGGAAAACAGCTAAACTTAAGCTCTCCTCTGGTTAAATTCCTCATCTTGATTGATACAATGATTCACATCTCAACTTAGATTCAGACTCTCAGGAAGGCCCTATTTGAGGTTGGCTGCTCTCTTTTTATCTACTAGTGTCCTGGTGCACAGGTTTGTGCACATTGAAAGGAAATTAATTAGAAAAAATATTTTAATATCGCTATTTGCATCTTGCTAATGAAAAGAAAATAGGATTCTACTGAGTGTCATATCTACCTACTCCCGGACTTCTGTGAGGACCAAATCGGATGAGGCATGGGAAAACGCTTCACAAACATTTGGTTAAACTATAAAATGTTTGCACCTGGCTATAAAGCAAGTTCCTGGACTGAAGAAACTTCAAGGAGGCTAGTTGCTAGGGAGAGGAAGTCGGGCATTGCTATATGACATCATTACCCAGTGCCCACAACCACCATTTCTAGCCTGGGCTGGGCTGTGGGTCGTGTTTTGTGCCATGGGGTCTTGGCAGCATTGGCTGCGATTTGTTGGGGTGTCACTCTGGGGTGGCGGTGGGGCCTGTGTCCCACTTTTGGGAAGCTGAGTGTTGGTTTGTCGGCACCAGGTCCAAGATGCCATTTATTTTTTTTTAATATATTTTATTGATTTTTACAGAGAGGAGAGGAGAGGGATAGAAAGTTAGAAATATCGATGAGAGAGAAACATCAATCAGCTGCTTCCTGCACAGCCCCTACTGGGGATGTACCCATAAGCAAGGTACATACCCCTGACTGGAATCGAACCCGGGACCCTTCAGTCCACAGGCTGACACTCTATCCACTGAGCAAAACCGGCCAGGGCAGCCGAAACCAGTTTGGCTCGGTGGATAGAGCGTCGGCTTGTGGACTGAAGGGTCCCGGGTTCGATTCTAGTCAAGGGCATGTACCTGGGTTGCGGGCACATCCCCAGTGGGGAGTGTGCAGGAGGCAGCTGATCGATGTTTCTCTCTCATCAATGTTTCTAACTCTCTATCTCTCTCCCTTCCTCTCTGTAAAAAATCAATAAAATATATTAAAAAAAAAAACCGGCCAGGGCAGTGCCGTTTATTTTTAAATGACCAGTGTGCATCATGGCAGCTCCTGCATTGAGCGTCTGCCCCCTGGTGGTCAGTGTGTGTCATAGCTACCGGTCAGACAAATGGACACTTAGCCTTTTATATATATAGATTACCACAGTATCCTGTTTTGTGCTCCAAAGAATCTACCAAAATCTGTAATTATTTAATTAATGTATTTGGTTCCTTATTTAACATCTGTTCTTTCTTTCCCCTCACTCCATCATGGATCTGGCTACAGAACATGTAGGGCTTACTACAAAATAAAAATTTAGGGAAGACCCTTCAAAATTATTAATAATACTGAGATGAATATAAGACCTTTCTGAGAGCAGAGTCTTGGGTGACTCTACAGGTCACATGCCCATGAAGCCACCCTGCTTCCTCACCACTGGGATATAGTATATATATATTTATTCTTAGGTGAGGATTAAAAAACAAATAAATAAATAAATTGACAACGGAAAGAAAAAGTTGAAACAGAATACCTTTTGACTCACCAATTCAATGAATATGATAGTTCTTACTAAAATCCCATTCCCTGTTAGTATGCCCATTTATAGATCTTTTCCAAGAAGATGGAACTCCTGGGGCATAGCTCAGTGGCAATTTTCCTCATTAAAAGGTCCTGCTAGACCAGCGTTCTCAACCTGTGGGTCGCGACCCCTCGGGGGGTCAAACGACCCTTTCACAGGATTCACCTAAGACCATCGGAAAACACATATATCCTATATAATAAAAGCCTAATATGCAAGTTGTCCCCTCAGGCAGTCGTTTGACCTGGAGTTTGACCACTTGCTATGACGTGCACTGACCACCAGGGGGCGGCGCAGAACATGGCCGGCATCAGTGATGCGGCACTGGGTGCAGTGGAGGCGCTGCCAGCCCTGATGGGCCCCCGACGAGAGCGGGACTGGCGGGATGGTGGAGCAGGTGAGTGGGTGGTGCTAGGCCAAGGCAGGGGCAAGTGGGAGCCAAATCACTCTGCCAATCACCCTGCAGATGGCAACCACTGGTGGAAGCGGGGACGCTGCCTGGCTCCCAGGCACTGAGGGAGCAGGGTGGGGGGCCCAGCCCCAATCGATCGCCCCACATTCAGGATGGTGGAGCAGGTGAGGGGCAGAACCAGGTCAAGGTAGAGTACTATGTGGAGCTGCAGGGCTGCAAGCCTGGGGGCACGAGCTGGGGCCTGATCCCTGCATTCCACCCTGAGAGACCCCACCTGTGCACGAATTCGTGCACCAGGCCTCTAGTAATTACATATTGTTTTTGTGATTAATCACTATGCTTTAATTATGTTCCATTTGTAACAATGAAATTGGGGGTCACCAGAACATGAGCAACTGTATTAAAGGGTCGCGGCATTAGAAAGGTTGAGAACCACTGGTCTAGACCCATCTAGATCTCATGGCTTTCATTCAAGAATGTGCACCCTAGAAGTCCTCTTCCCATCAATATGGTGGGGGTATTGTTGTGTGGGCACTGGGAACTTCTCTGCCTGCTACAGCCCCAGCAGCAGGTATATTATATCTTTAGAAAAATCCATGAAAAGGACTCTGACTTATTCCAATTTGCAGGCTTCTAAGGAGGTCATATCTTTGAATTGGATGAAGTTTTCTAGAGCTTGAAGGAATAACTGAGTTCAAAAAACTACTGGCAAATAATCAGGATAAACAAAAGTAACTATGGGACTAAATAATTGAGAATAATTATTCTTATGACTGTTTAAAATATTGTTCATTTTTTAATCTTTTGTTTCCCAAATATAAGGAAAACTAAAAAGCAGACATTTTGCATTGTAGGAACTAACAAATTAGTAACATTCATTTCACTGTACTCCTAGGAGGCAAAGATTCAAAGACTACGACAACCCTGAGATTTTTGTCCACTGGGAAATACATTAATAAAAGTCTCTCTCCAACAGCGTTAAAGAGACCTTACCTTATCAGGTAGCTGACCACGAATGGACATCTACCCCATCTCTGACACTCGCCTTCATCTCAAGGATGAGAGGCCACCAACTACGATGTCAGCAAGGCCTGTATGCTCACAAATTGATGCTGCTCAAACTTGTTCTTATATCACCTAATTGTTATTGATTGAATGTATATAAAGTGATTTTTATATTGCTATTTAAAAAAGAAAAAAGAATGTGCACCCTAGCTGGTTTGGCTCAGTGGATAGAGTGTTGGTCTGCAGATTGAAGGGTCCCCAGTTTGATTCCAGTCAAGGGCACATACCCAGGTTGCAGGCTTGATCCCCAGTGTGGGGTGTGTAGGAGGCAGCCAATCAATGATTCTCTCTCATCATGGATGTTTCTATCTCTCTCTCCCTCTCCTTTCCTCTCTGAAATCTATAAAAATATATATATTTTTAAAAGAATGTGGCATAAGCCTACTTCTTTTCAAGTAGGACATCAGAAGGGCAATGTCTAACCATATTTATTTGGTAGAGTGCTAACAAAATGTATTCTACAGGGCAGCAAGCAAGCTCTAAAATGCAATAAAGTGGCTGCTCTTATAGAAAAAGCTTTCCCACAGTCAATGATTTTATAGTTGTTTTTTTACTAGTGTGTTTTCTGGTGTGTGACAAGGGAAGAACTCTGGCCAAATGCTTTTCCACATTTATTACAGCAATAGGGTTTCTCTCCAGTGTGAGTTCTCCCATGCCTAACCAGGGAGGACAAAGGCTCTTCCACATTGATTGCACTCATAGGGGTTCTCACCAGTGTGAGTTTGCTCGGGCTGGTTAAGTGATGAGCAGTCGGTCGCTGAAGGCCTTCCCACATTCATTACATTCATAGGGCTTCTCACCAGTATGTGTTCGCCTGTGCAAGACCAAGTAAGAACTCTGGCAGAAGGATTTTCCACAGTCTTTGCCTTTATAGGGCTTTTCCCCCGTGGGAGTCCTCTGATGCTGGGTAAGAAATGAAATCCTGTTGGAGGCTTTCCCACATTCACTGCACACATAGGGCTTCTCTCCAGTATGAGTTCTCAAATGTCGAGTGAGGGTTGAGTGGTGTGTAAAGGTCCTCCCACATTCCTGACATTCATATGGTCTCTCTCCCGTATGAATTCTCTGGTGTTCACTCAGCGAATGCCTCCGGTTAAACACTTTCCCACGCTGGGAACATTCATAGGGTTTCTTCACCGCATTAGTTTTGCTATGTATTGTAAAACTTATATGATGACTAAATGATTTCCCACTTTCTGCATATGTTTCAGTTCTTTTGTGTTGCCTAAGGGGACAATTTTGGCTGAGGTCTTTCCCACATGCATTACTTTCACAGAGTCTGTGGTCTGTGTATCTCATCTGGTGATGGTTTAAGTATGGACTCGCTACCAAACACTCATATCTAGGCCACAGTCACGGAAGTGTTTTCCTACAGAACCTCCCTGTGATAAAACAAGGTCTGTGCTCAGATTACGGTTTATCCCAACTTCATGCCAGGCAGTAGCCTTCTCTAGAGCAAATGCCTTTAATTGGATGTATACCACTTGCCTCAAAGCCTCTGGAGGTCTTCCTGGTTCTCCTCCAGGTGACCACATCCCCAGTGTTCTCTGGAGAGCTTTATCATATTCATACCACCAGATGGTTCTTCCTCCAAAACCACCTTCTTGTAAATTGACTCTTGGTGTTTTAGTCCAATCTCCCAATCTGAAGTTAACTGAGGGGACCAAAAAATAAAAGTAAAAAAAGAATAAAACTTCTAACTTAAGAATGGTGGGACAGAAGTACCTACAATATATACAAGGCACATGTGGATTCATGTTCAAGTATCAACTTTCAACACGGGGGAAGGACAGGAAAGTGAGAGATGGGTCAGTAAGCTGGTGTGCTGGGACAGGATGCAGTGGGAAAAGTTTGACAATGGTGGAAATGGAGAAAATGTAAATGTACAAAAACTGCTCTATAAAAAAGGGGGGAATAAGAATGTCAGAGAGCCCTAACCGGTTTGACTCAGTGGACAGAGCGTCGGCCTGCGGACTCAAGGGTCCCAGGTTCGATTCTGGTCAAGAGCATATACCTTGGTTGCAGGCACATCCCCAGTAGGGAGTGTGCAGGAGACAGCTGATCGATGTTTCTCTCTCATCAATGTTTCTAATTCTCTATCCCCTTCCCTTCCGCTCTGTAAAAAATCAATAAAATATATTTTTTAAAATGTCAGAGAGAAAGAATTATCAAGAAAGGAGGGAGGTAAGAGATGTAACTAGAAACACAGATAGAATGGCTTCATGAAGGAAAGGGGATGTTCTTTCCTCTGCACCCAAGAGGAGAAGGTAGTATGTGAAAGGTGAGTGTTGCTGGAGGATGAACTGAAGGCATCTGAGAGAGTGCCACCGAGGACCTAGGCCTTCTCCCCATACAATTAGGGCCTCTGTGGAGAGATCTCTGACCTACAATCCCCAAGACACTGCCTCCATCCCAATGGCTCAAGTCTGCTTGGTTCTCACCTGAACAGGAGGCTTGGGAAACCTCCTTCCTCCCCCTCCCCCGCCCCCATCAACATGGCTTCTCCTTGTTCCAAGTGAAAAGACACCTGTGGCCGAAAGAGTGAACACCCTTTCCATAGGGTGTTCATAATAAAGCTACAAAAAAAATGTTCTGTAAAATTACATTTACAGAAGTGTATGTATTTATTTTTTAAGACCCATAGAAAAGTGGACCCACACAGTTCAAACCCGTGTTGTTCAAGAGTCAACTGGACAGCCCTGGCTGGTGTGCTCAATGGCTAGAATGTTGGCCTGTGCACCAAAAGGTCGCAGGTCCGATCCCCAACCCAAGTGGGGAAGCATGCAGAAGGTAACCAATTGATGTGTCTCTCTCACATCTCTCTCTCTCTCTCTCTCTCTCTCTCTCTCTCTCTCTCTCTCTCTCTCTCTCTTCTCTCTCTCCCCCACTCCTCTCTCTTCCCCTCTTCCTCCTTCTCTCCCACTCTCCCTAAAAAACAATGGGAAAAATATCCTCGGGTGAGGATTAAACAAACAAACAAACAAACAAACAAAAAAGAGTCAACTGGACAGTCACATTGTAGATGTGAACTTGGGGGAACACCATTCAGCCCCGTATAACCTCCTAGACCCACATTCTGAAAGGCTCCATTGTGACCCTCACAGGTGCGCCCATCCCTTGCATGTCTCAGATTCCTCTCTCCCTTCCTGGCTTCTCCCTAATTGCCTCTGGACTATCTTCTGCCAAACCGCTCTGGCCCCGCAGCAGGAAGCATCCAGATGGGCTTGTCCCATGTTATTTACGAGAAACGGGAACACATGACCCTGGAAGCCCATGGGAAATTCGAAGCTCCCACATGCCCACAGGACTCACGTCCCTTTCAAGGAAAGAGGTGATACTGGTACCTTTGCTCAGTGACAGGGCTCTCTCCTTGAGCAGACTTTAGTCAGGCCCAATTTTAGGAAGAATTCTGCTAAGGTGGTTAATCAAGTATCCTTCATCTTCCATATCTGATCATTCTTTTATATATATATAATATACTAGAGGCCAAATGCACAAAATTCATGCATGGCTAGGGTCCCTCCCTTCCCCTGGCTGCCTGCCACTGCCACTGCTGGCCCCGCCCCCTGGTCAAACTCCCAGTCGAACTCCCTGTCGAATTCCCGTTGGAGAGGACAATTTGCATATTAGGCTTTTATTATATAGGATTTTTTATTGATTTCAGAGAGGAGGGAGAGGGAGGGAGAGAGAAAGATCAACGATGAGAGAGACTCATTGATTGGCTGCCTCCTGCACACCCCACACTGGGGATTGAGCCTGCAACCCAGGCATGAGCCCTGACCAGGAATCTAACCATGACTCCTGGTTCAAGGATTTACACTCAACCACTGAGCCACACCAACTGGGCCATATCCAATCACTCTTGATACCTAATACAGTTCCTCACCACCCACCCACCCAGGCAGTGTTCGATCGCCCCGCCTGTAGCAGGAATCCTGTTAGGTGGTGCAGCCAGAACCCCCCTGATATTTCCCCTTGGCGATTTCCCATCCACTGACCCACCCACTCGCCGGCTGCAAGTCCCCACTTGTCACACTGACTTGGAGTTGGGCCCAGGTCTACACTAAGCTCTCTTCTCCCCACTGCAGGAGCTCCTGATGTGAATCGGTTTCCACCGCTCTGAGGACTGTCTGGCTCTGGTTCTGGTTGACAAAACCCCGGGACAGTCCTGCTTTGTCCTCGCTCACCATGAGGGAGCGTGCGCCTGCTCTTGGTGATATAAACAGCAAACCCTCACCCAGACTCCTGAGTAAGAAATAGGGGCTGTGTACTGAACACCTCCTGTGGGCGTGATCTGTATTCACAGATGCAACCTTCAAAAATCGGCCCCTCAGCCCTAGCCGGTTTGGCTCAGTGGATAGAGCGTTGGCCTGCGAACCGAAGGGTCCCGAGTTCAATTCCAGTAAAGGGCACGTATCTTGGTTGCAGGCTCCTCCCGGGCCCAGGCTCTGGTCAGGGCGCGTGAAGGAGGCAACCATTCGATGCGTTTCTCTCACATCGATATTCCTCTTGCCTTTCCCTCTCTCTTCACTCTCTGTAAAAATCAATAGAAAAATACCCTCAGGTGAGGATTAAAAATAAATAAATCACCCCTCAGACACAGATGATCAGCACAGGGACACCCCAGCAAGAATTCCTGCAGACAAGACGTATGGATGTGAGCTTTGTGACCGGTGAGACTCCAAGGAGAAGCAGGACATCTACAGAGCTCAAAGTCGTACCCCCAAAATATTTATTAATTACCGTCATAGTTTAAACATGTGACTGAAAATTCTTCAACACACCTTCCTCCAGGAGGTGGACCTAACCTCCCTCCCCTTCAGGGAGGACTGACTCAGCGACTGGTTTCCAGTGAACAGTGCAGATCAAGGGGAAAAGCTGACTTTGTAGGGGAGACTCCTGACAGGGCCCACCTTCCCCAGGTGACCCAGGTTAATGTCATCAGCAATGTGAGGGCATCAGGTGTCCTGACATGAGGCGGAGGGCGCCTCACCTCTGGAATATCTTCCCCAGAACCCAGAATCTCAGGGTAATTATAAGAAAACATCAAACTCAGTTTGAGGGGCCTCCTACAACCCTGACCATTGCTCTTCAAAGGTGCCACGGTCATGAAAGACAAGGAAAGACAAAGACACCATCCAGGCTGGAGGAGCCCAAGGAGATATGACGACTTAATGTTACATGGGATCCTGCATGGGCTCCCAGACCAGAAAAAGGATGTGAGCAGGAAATATGGTGAAATCTGAAATAAAATTTGTAGTCTAGCTAATAGTAAAGAGAACCCAAGTTAATGTCTTAGTTGGTTTATTTTAACTTTATCATGATAAGAACATGTACAGTGAGATCTATCCTCTAGCAAATGGTAAGTAAACAATATATGACCGCTGACTATAGGTACAACATTGTCCAGCACATCTCGGGGGCTTATTCACTGACACTTTATGCCTGCTGGTTGACGATTCCCCGCCCCCTTCCCCCCAGCCCCTGGTAACCACCATTCCATTTACCAGTAATGTCTTAGTTTTGATAAATTTTCAAACATGCTCAACATCATTAATCATCAGAAAAATACAAATGGAAACTACCATGAGATCTCACCTCACGCCTGTCAGAATGGTTATCATCAATAAATCAACTAACCACAAGCGTGGGCAAGGATGTGGAGAAAAGGGAACCCTCGTGCACTGTTGGTGGGATTGCAAATTGGTGGAGCCACCATGGAAAACAGTATGGAGGTTCCTCAAAAATTAAAAATAGAAACTACCATGTGACCCAGCAATTCCACTTCTGGGTATTTATCCAAAGAAACACACTAATGAAAAAAGATATATGCACCCCTATGTACATTGCAGCATTATTTACAATAGCCAAGATATGGTAGCAACCTAGGTGTCCATTAATGAGCCAACTGGATAAAGAGGATGTGATACATATACAATTGAATTTAATAGGTCATAAAAAGAATGAAATCTTGCCATTTTCGACAACATAAATAGACCTTAATGGTATTATGCTACATAAGTCAGAGAAGGACAAATGCCATATGATTTCACTTATATGTGGACTCTAAAAACAACAACAAAGAAAATGAATAAACAAAACAAAACAGAAACAGACCCATAGATATAGACAAGCTGATGGTTGCCAAAGCAAAGGGAATAAAATAAAAAAAAAATGCCTGGCCCATGTGGCTCAGTGGTATGAACCAGGAGGTCACAGTTCGATTCCCAGTCAGGGCACATGCCTGAGTTGCAGGTTCGATCCCCAGTAGGGGATGTGCAGGAGGCAAATGATCAATGACTCTCTCTGATCATTGATGTTTCTATCTCTCTCTTCCTCTCCCTTCCTCTCTGAAATCAATAAAAACATATTTAAAAAAAAATATTAGCCCAGTCAGTGCTGCTCAGTGTTTAGAGCATTGGCCTGAGCACTGGGGGGGGAGGGGGGGCGGGGTGTCTCAGGTTTAATTACTGGTCAAGGGCATGTGCCTGGATTGCAGATTCCATCCCTCTTGGGAGGCAACCAATCCAGGTGTCTCTCTCACATTGATGTTTCTCTCCCTCTCTTAACCCCACCCGCCCTCCCACCCTCCCTCCCTTCCACTCTCTCTAAAAATCTATAGAGAAAATATCCTTGGGTGAGGATTAACAACAACAACAAAAAGATATTAACATTTGGGGATGCATTCCCAACGGGGTACTGTCACCCTTAAGGTGCTATAAATGGGTTCTTGGAGGGGAGGGAAAAGGGGAAAAATAACTTGTTCTATTTATGTATAAAGCACATATGTACATACAGTACATAAGCAGTATATACACAGTATATCTGTTGTCATGGACAAAAAAGTGCCCCCCCCCCCCCCCAATCCACATGTTGAAACCCTGACTCCCAGGATGTCAGACTGTGGCTGTATTTGGAGATGGGGTCTTTATTCCCTTTGCTCTTGAGACTTTATTTTTTTTTTAAATATATTTTATTGATTTTTTACAGAGAGGAAGGGAGAGGGATAGAGAGTTAGAAATATCGATGAGAGAGAAACATCGACCAGCTGCCTCCTGCACACTCCCCACTGGGGATGTGCCCGCAACCAAAGTACATGCCCTTGACCGGAATCGAACCTGGGACCTTTCAGTCTGCAAGCCGACGCTCTATCCACTGAGCCAAACCGGTTTCGGCATTGCTCTTGAGACTTTAAATTGCAGTTCATGGCAAAGGGTCCAGGACCTCCAGCCCCTTCCTAGCATTTCCAGACCAACTCTCTCACCCTTTCATGGTTCACTGGACCTCCCCTCCCTCGTGGTTGATGTCAGCGATCCCCTCAGGTACCTCAGTTTGCTCCTCTGGAGCCTGGTTTGGCTCAGTGGCTAGAGTGTCGGACTGGGGACTGAAGGGTCCCAGGTTCGATTCCGGTCAAGGGCACGTGTCCGGGTTGCGGGCTCAGTGCAGCCTAGCAATGATTCTCTCTCATCATTGATGTTTCTCTCTCTCTCTCTCTCTCTCTGAAATCAATAGAAATATATATTTTTTTAAAAATCCAGACTCAGCGCCTCAACAGGGATAGAACCGGCAACCTAGGTGTGTGCCCTGACCGGGAACGAAGATCCAGCCAGAGGCTCCAACCATCGAGCCGCCCCGCGGGGGCTCCTAATCTTCCCTGTCAATGTTCAAACCACCAAAACGCACTTTCTCCACAGAAAAGGCCAATGAGGACTTCCTCGCCGGGCAGGGGAGGCAGGTGAGCTCGGGGTCAGCTGCCCCCTCACTCGGTGGCAGGCGTGTGTGGACATAAAGGGAGTGGCCGCTAGGTTTCCCCAGAGCCACAAAGCTGGTGGCAGAGCAGGGGTCTCCCTCCGCTATGTGGACATGGAGCAGGTCACCCGCGGAGGGGGCCGTCCTGGACAGTGTGGGGTGTCGAGCGGCATCCCTGAGCCCCACACTCGATGCCAGGGGCAGCCCTAGGTCATGAGAACCACAGATGTCCCCAGCCATGGCCCCGTGTCCCCTGGGGGTCAGGGTCACCCTCACTTGCAAACACCTGGTCTTGCCCAAGAACCAGCCCGAGCGCGTCCCCCCCTGCCTTTAAGAGCAGATGGTTTCCTCCACTCCCCTTTGACCGCCGGGACCTCACTGCTTCCTAGCAGTCCGCCCCCCGGGTCCGGATTTGGGGTCTGTTTCTCAGGCCAGATCCTGCCATGCTGGGAGCTGGGCGGCCTCGGACAGCGGTCAGCCTCTCGGACTCTCCTCTCTGCCGCCTCCAGGGTGACAGGTGGCGCAAACCCCTCCCGCCCGCCCACGACCCGGTCCACCCAAGGATTTGCGCGGAACCAGGGTCTGGGTCCGAACCGCCCCCGGCCACCTATAGCCTTGTAGCGGGTGTCCGGACCCTGCAGCCCCAGGTGCGGGTGCAGGGGCTCTTAGAGCGCCACTGGGTCCCGCGCGTCCCGCCGCAGAGGAGGTGCTCCGTGCAGCCCGCTCGGGGTGCCCCTCCCTACTTCTCCCGGGCTGACGCCCCCATTCCCCTCGCCCCGTCCCCCCCCCCCCCCCCCCGCCCCCGCCCTCGGCCCCGCAGCACCGATGCACGCGCCCAGGCACTGCGCCTGCGCACCACAAGGCCACACCAAGTCCCTCTGTGAGCCGTGACTGAGTCACAGCGCCCTCTCCTGGGCGGAGATATCTACGCCTGTGGCTGCGCACATCCACCAGCCAAGCTCAAGACCTCCTGTGCTTAATTAAATAAGGAAGAAAACACAATGTATTTGAGAAACATCGGTCACCTGCCTCCCAAAGGCGCCCCCACCTGAGATCAGACCTCCAGTCTGGGCATGTGATCTGACCCGAATGGAACCCTCCACCCTTTTGGTGCATGGATGCCACTCCAACCAAGCGAGCCACACCGGCCAGGGCAAAACGCAATTTCAGCAAGAAGCCTGGGACATAAAGATTTGCCATTCAAACAATCATTATTATTACAATTTATTTGAAAATTATAAAAAGATATAATCCATGGCAGTAAATTGTTTTAATGATTTTATTAATATATTTACCTATGTTAATATTCTGTTAAAATAAAACTACCATAATTGGATTAATATATATATATCTAATATATTACTAATTATACGATTATATAATTAAATATAATATATAATAAAATGTAATCATTTAATAAGATAAAGTAATTATCAATAAACTATATAAATATATAAAATTAGGTATTATTATCATTGAGCCAAACCATAATGTGTTCTCTCCCCCCATATTTCTCTTGCTTTTTCTCTACAAGGGTGGGCAACAGTAGGTTTATAGTTGTATGTGAAACAGTTTATTCTTGTATTATTATTTATTAATTATTGTATTATTTATTTGTATTAGAACTGTAAACCTACTGTTGCCAACCCCTGTATGCAGTTTTGTATATGTAGTAACCCAAGCCATCTGCTGCATGTTTTCTATTAGAGAAGAAATGGGGTCCCCCTGGAAATTGGGAGATGCTGACAACGCTTCTTCCATCATAACAGATGATCTCTTTGTACTTGGTGCTTTATATGAGACTAGTGGCCTGGTGCACAAAATTCGTGCATGGGGGTGGGGGGGGGTATCCTGCAGCCTGGCCTGCATCCTCTCCAATCTGGGACCTCCTTGGGGGATGTCTGACAGCCTGATCCCAGAGATTGGGCCTAAACTGGCAGTCGGACATCCCTCTCACAATCCTGGAGCTCTGGCTCCTAATTGCTCACCTGCCTGCCTGCCTGGTCACCCCTAACTGCCCCCCCTGCCAGCCTGCTTGCCCCACACAGCCTGCTTGTTCAGTCATTTGGTCATCCCTCACTAACCCCCCCGCCAGCCTGGTTGCCCCAAGCAGCCCGCTTGTTCAGTTGTTTGGCTTGCAACAAGTAAGAGGTAACTCTGAGAAAGGGTCCTAATCTATTCTGCCTGAGCACCTGTTGATCATAGGACAAAGTCACAATCATGTTTATAATTATCCTATATAATAAAGAGGTAATATGCAAATTAACCCTCATGCCCTCACAAACTGCAATCAACCCCAAGGCAAACCCCATGAATGAATAAACAAACATATCTGTATAATGGAATACAAGTCACAGAGAAAAAGAAACCCACATGAACACATCTCAGAATAATTATCCCTAGCACAAGAAGCCAGACCAAATCAGTAAGAGGCCACTGTGTGATTTCATTTGTGTAAAGACAGAAAATCCAAATAGGTCTATAGAGACCTGGGTGAAGGGGTGCTTGGGGGGAGGGGACTGCAGACAGGCACAGGGAAACGGGGTGACAAGCATATCACCTTAATTGTGCTGAAGGTTTCAGGAGTACTAGTATACAGGATGTCAAAACTTACCCCATTGTCATTCGTCTTATGGAGAATTTACTTCAGTACCGCTATTTAAAAACATCTGCATCCCCCCTCCCAGACCTGACCATGGCTCTGCGATCATTGGGCTCAGCCTCGATGGGAAGTCAGGAGTCCCAGGCTCCAGCCTGGCCACGTTTCTGACTGCCACATCTGGGTGAGTCCTGCCCCTCGGCCCCTCTCCTGCTGTCTCCCTGGCTGAGGGGAGGGGAGGGCGGTCTGCTAAGTCCAGACCAGAACAGACACACCCTCCCAAGTACTCCTGCACTGCCGCTCCAGCCCTGATTACCTCACCATTAGATCTGAGAGACAGCTGGGGGAGGGGGGGTAAAGGGAGAAATGGGGGTTCTAAAAGGCTCCAAGAGGGCAGTCTGCCCTGACAAGTCCAGCTTCAGCTTCTGCCTATCTCAGGGCAGGGACAAGGTCAAGGACAGAACTCTGGGTTGCCACTCAGTCTTAAGCACAAAAGGGAATTCATTTGGCTCCTAACCGTGACCTTGGGGGGTCGAGATCAGGTAGGTGCACGGTGGCATCCTGGGGAGGCCCCTCACGGCTCTGGTTCCCTCTGGGCTGCTGGCCTCACTCTGAGTGGCTGTGTTTGCCCAACAGTTTATATTTGCCCAGTTTCAAATCCAGCGAAAAAGGAATTTCTTTTTTCAAACAGTTCCAACAAGTCACAGTCCCGACAGCGCCAGCCCTAATGCACTGTTTGTCCCCCCATGAACTAACCGAACGCTGTGGCGGGAGATGGCCCACACCCAGGGGGTTGCCTTACCCTAGACCAGCGGTTCTCAACCTTCCCCATGCCGCGACCCTTTAATACAGTTCCTCATGCTGTGGTGACCCCCAATTTCATTGTTACAAATGGAACATCATTAAAGCATAGTGATTCATCACAAAAACAGTATGTAATTATATATATGTTTTCTGATGGTCTTAGGCGACCCCTGTGAAAGGGTCGTTCGACCCCCAAAGGGGTCGCAACCCACAGGTTGAGAACCGCTGCCCTAGACGGTAATCTCTGGGTGGACTGAGTGGGCCCCTGGCCTCATGGGCTGCAGAGGGCTGGGCGGAAGGCCCACAGGAAGATGGGCTCGTGAGGATGGGAGGATGGCATTGGCCTGCGACCCTGCACAGTTAAGGCGAACTCGGTGCCCCGGGAAGCCATGTGGGCCCAGTCCATGCTGGAAGCCCACCCAGGGCCACACTCACCCAACAGTCCACTCTGAGACTTGAACCCAGACCCCCTGCTGCCCAGGTCAGGCTGGACCCACCGCCCACACCACCTGACAACATCGGATTGAACTCACATTTCACGAGATGAGTTTGCTTGTGCAGGGACAGAGCCGTCCTCACCAGGAAGGCCCTACATAGCCATCTCTTGCCGGCTGCTGGCTTTGGCAGGCACTGTTGGATGAGGACACTTGGAAGGAGTGGATGCTGGCCCTGACCCTGCGCTGGCCCACCTGTGACACCTGCACGGAGGATGAAGAGGAATCGGTGTGCGCAGACCCCACGTGTTGGCACACCTGTTGTGAGTCCCGCCGCATCCCACGGCACCACCTGCCCCTTTCAGGGGTGAAAGGAGTGAAGCTACTGGAGGGCACCAGCATCCTGAGAGCGACAGGGCTGGAGGGAACCTGCTGAAGGATCAAAGCTGAGTGGACATGAAGGCCGGGGTGCGGGCAGGACTGGCATGGACGGGGGCAGAGATGGGCGGCCAGCAGCCTTAATACCTGATCCCCTGGAGCAGCGATTTTCAACCTTTTTCATCTCATGGCACACATACACTAACTACGACAATTCCCGGCACGCCAACATTGTTTTGCTGATCTGACAAAAAATAGATGTAATTTTGTTTCATTCACACCGGATGGCTATTGTGTTGGCTGCTGCATTTTTTAATTTGACAATCTAAGGGAAAAGAGGTCAGTGTCCCTACTAAATAGTCAGGTGTTGCATGTTTTAAAAATTCTTGTGGTGCACCAGTTGGAAATTGCTGCCCTGTTGGTTGGAGGCCATCCACCAGGGCTACACAGGTGCCCCCGCCCCCGTGCGCTCAGGTTGCATCAAACCCCAACCAGCAAGTATGTATAAAAAGGTTACCAACATCGCAAAACACAAAAGCTCGGTCCTTTTATTTTTTCAATCCTCAGCGGAGGACACGTTCATTGGTTATTTTAGAGAGAGAAACGTCGACCTGAGAGAGCAACATCGATCTGTTGCCTCCTGCACAGACCCCAACTGGGGCTGGGGTATTAAACCCGAAACCTAGGTATGTGCCCTGGCCGGGAATCACACCTACAACCCTTTACAGGGACAACGCTCCAACCCAGTCACACTGGCCAGGGCTTTTTAAACGTCTCCAGGTCACCTCCACCTTCCAGGCACAGCCCTCTTGGCCACACGGTGCCTACCCGCTCTGGACAGGCCTGGCCAAGAGAACCCTTGCCCCAGAGTTTAAGATACAGATGTGGGTTCAGGGAGCTCTGTGCTAGGTCTACATAAGGGGGGACCCCACAGCCAGGCCCACAGCAGGGCTGGGGAGGACGGTCCGGTGAGGGGCAGGCAGCTGTTCCCACTAAGAACAGGCCACCTGGGCCTTGGGGAGAAGGGTCAGGGTGCTGCCTGACCCCTCGCTCCACTGACTGGTCCTCTTTGCAGGGGGCGGACGGGGGGCCGGGGGGTAAAAACTGGCAAAAGGCAGGACCCCTTGCTCCAGGGAAGAAAATGGACTTTTCAGACCAAATGAAGAGGAGACAGCCACCCATCCTGCTCAATGATGAAGGACCCTTTCCAAATTCCTACTGCAACCAAAACGACCACTAGGGCCTTTCTGAAGAATTACCGGACAGGCTGAGAAGGCCAGCCTTCCTCGTGGCCCAGGCTTTCCACATTGCTAACAGCCGGCCTGAGTGGCAAGTAGGACAGGGCACACCTGCCTTTCAGTCCTCAAGGTCATGTGGACAAGAAAGGGTTGCCAGCAGCTGTGTCCCAACAGAAACCAGCTCCTGTCAAACTGCAAACCCAGCCTGGCCAGTAAAGAAGTCCAGCACGGGACTGACCACGGGCCAAGGGCAGACAGCGGCTGCTGCACACTGTGGGCAGCCTCAGCCCCACATTCCCCAGCACTGCCCGGGGACGAGGGTTTTCCCAGAACCGTGCTAGGTGACAGGCTGGCAGGAAACACACCTCTTGGTGAGCGACCCTGGCGCCCCAGCTCCACACGCCCCACCCCCTGCTGCAGTCACTCCAACAGCTCAGCGGTCTCCCAGGGACCCACACGGTGACAATCCAGAATGCTCCAGCACAGACGGAGCTGCCAGCAACTGCCCTGTCCCCCAGGCTGATCGCCAGGTCAGGGCTTAATGAGAGCTCTTCTTAGGGACCCACACCGATCACAAGGTGGAACCGACGTTCCACTATTCCGCGCAGAAAGGACAGGCGTCAGAGAACAGAGCAGTCTCTTTTTTCCTTTTTTTTTAATGGATGAATTTCAAAGAACCCATCCCTTTCCTAGGACAAATGACCAGGAAGGGGTTATATTAGTGCAACAAAGAGGAAGGCTTGCCCGGACACAAGCGCTCCCCGGACATCTTGAGGACGAGCTCTCTTCAGCCCAGGCTGGCCACTGAGTGGGGTCATGGACACTGGCTATGAGAAGTGACCAGAGAGAACGGCCCCTCTCTCACCCTGCCCCACCCTCCCCGGGACGCTGAGCTGGAGGCCACCGTCTCCCACCGTTTCCAGGCTGGGAGCTAAGGCACCAGGGCAGCGGGAGCTAGAGCCCCCATCCAGGGCTGGCGGGACCCCCGGGCGCATCAGCAGGCCAGCAGCTTGCTGCCCTCCACCTGCAGGCCTTTGCTCAGGAGGAAGGCGTCCTGCTTGGGGTCACGACCCAGGAAGAGCTTCAGCATGACGCTGGCATCCTCGGAGCCACCCGGTCTCAGGATGCAGCTTCTGTAGTCCAAGCCGACCTGCAGGGGGGAAGGGGGGCGGGGCTGGTCCAGGGTCCTCCAGCATCCCTCCCCGGCTCCCAGGGAGCCTATGGGCGCCCACATCAACATCACGAGGGAGTGTGGGCTGACACTTTGATGGGGATCTCAGAGCAAGTGTGTAAGTGTGTGTGTGTAAGACTGAACGTGCACACAGTGTGCCCGCAGGAACCCTGTCCTGAGCCTCTGCTGTGACTAAACAAAGGGCTGGGAAACTGGCTGAGCCCCGAGCCCCACAGGGTCTCAGGTGGAGGCCTGAAGAGCCAAAGGAGGGCCCGACTCTGCCCGGTGCCCTGCCCTGCCAGGGCTGCTGCACAGGCTCTCAGGCCCGAGGCCAAGGGCAACTGTTCTCGGTCCTGGGCAGTAGGGAGCAGCACTGGACGTCCTCCCCTCACCTTGCCATTGAGGACGCCCTCCTGCTTGAAGCGTGTGTGGAACATGTCCATGGAGTACACCTCGCTCCACAGGTAGCCGTAGTATTGTGCGTCGTAGCCGCCCGCCAGGTGGCCAAAGGTCGCAGGCATGTTGGTCCCTGGGAAGACACATGGGGCTATTGCTGTGCCCTGGCCTGGTCCCCGACTCCCCCTAATAAGAGGGGGTTTCAGAGCAGCCACATCAGAGATACTCGCACCTGGAAGGGGGAACCTGCCCTGAAACTCCCAGAAAGCAGGGCCAGGGGACTTGGCCAGAGGAACTCAATCAGCCTGGGCCTGGCAGCTGCTGACGTGCAGGGGGCTCACCTGCAGCATTTCAACAACGCAAGCTGCCACCGCCCAGGGTTCAATGTTGGGAGGCCCTGGGGTAAGGCAAGGCTCGCCCACACCACAGAGAACATGTGTCGATTAAGACACTTTTGAGCCCTAACCGGTTTGGCTCAGTGGGTAGAGCGTCAGCCTGCGGACTGAAGGGTCCCAGGTTCGATTCCCCTCAAGGGCATGTACCTTGGCTGCGGGCACATCCCCAGTAGGGGGTGTGCAGGAGGCAGCTAATCGATGTTTCTCTCTCATCAATGTTTCTAACTCTCTATTCCTCTCCCTTCCTCTCTGTAAAAAATCAATAAAACATTAAAAAAAAGAGACACTTTTGAAGGGTTTTTAAATGCTCAAGAAACAGTAAACCAATGCAACGCTATTTACATTAAATCTCAATTACCTTCATATATGTTTATTGAGTGTGCTCATATGTACATATGTACAAGGACACACAGGCACACGGAGGATACACATCAAAACCTTGTCTACTGCCCTAACCGGTTTGGTTCAGTGGATAGAATGTTGGCCTGCAGACTATAGGGTCCCAGGTTCGATTCCGGTCAAGGGCATGTACCTTGGTTGTGGGCACATCCCCAGTAGGGGGTGTGTGCAGGAGGCAGCTAATCGATGTTTCTCTCTCATCAATGTTTCTAACTCTCTATTCCTCTCCCTTCCTCTCTGTAAAAAATCAATAAAATATATTCTTAAAAAACAAAAATAACCTTGTCTACTGTCATCCCCGGAGTATGAGATCACTCGTATTTCCTGCGCCTCCTGGCTTTTCACAAAGCCGTGTGTGGGAGGTCGCCCCGAGGAGGCGCAGGAAGGCACCGTGGACATGGAAGGGACTCGCAGCCAGTGAGGAAGGATGGAGTCACCCACACCAGCTGCCCATCAGGCTCCGCACGGGAGCCAAGGTCTGGGAGCGCAAAGCAGGAGGGAGGCCAGGGGCCGCCTGCTTCTCTCCGGTCAGCTGAACCTATAAACTTTCCCAACTCCCTTCATGCGGCGCGAGGTCTTTTCTGACCCAGAGGACAGAGACCCCCTAACCTCCAAGGTGGGCCAGGCCCACGGGCAGCTACCTGGCGTGGCTGGGACCCCAAGGATCTCCTGGCAGAGGCGGGAATACTCCTCGGCTGGCTCGGCGGCCTTCTGCGTGTGCAGGGCCTGGTCCACCTTGGCCAGGACGATCTGGCGCAGGTTGAAGAGACCTAGTCAAGAGGAAGGAGATGGGAGGCTGGCCCCGTGCTCTGCCCAGCCCTCCAGTCGGGGCGGCCCAGAAATCCCCGCGGGCATACCCGGACCTCGCAGGATGCAGCGTGGGCACCAAGAACTCCCCTATTTCCCTGGCCTCAGGGTCGGAGGGATGGGGGCTACAGGTGGCCCCCGGGCTGGCCAGGGCCTCACAGAGGCGGGGCGCGTTAGGACACACCTGTGTTGGCCTGCCGGGACTTGATGAGCTTCTCGAGCAGCTCCTGGGGGATGGCGCTGCCCGTCCTGTAATGCTGCGACATCCGGAGCAGCGGCTCCTTCTCCCAGACCCAGTTCTCCAGCATCTGAGAAGGCGCCTCCACAAAGTCACGCTCCACATGCGTCCCGCTGAACATGGCAAACTCCGCCTGTGGGGATGAGGCAGAGAGCCCAGGCATGCCATACCCTGCTTGGCCAGCTCCCGTCCACCTGGCCTTATCCGGCACACAGGTCACGGCACACCTGGGCGGGTGGATAACATCCTAGGCGGGGCCTTTCCTCCCCGACACCATGAGGCGTGGCCGAGGATGGGGACTATCGCGTTTCCCTGGGCAGCTGCTGGCTGACCTGTCTCAGCCAGGGACACACTGGGAGGCAGAGAGCACCCATGTCCCCTGCTGGCCACCCAGCTTCCCTCTCCCACCCACGAAGCCAACACTCTCAAAAAGCCTGTCCCCCAAAGGCCAAAGCCTGGAAACAGTGGAATCTGATGACAGATGCTGGAAGGTACACTGTATTCTTGTCCATTTTTGGGTGTCTGAGATTTTTCCTGAAAAATAGCACTTGATCCAATGCAGCCAAAACCTGGGTCTGGCAGCTAATCAGCCAAACAAGCTGCTGAGAGACTTAACCAGTTAAGTGCCACGATACTTTGAATTTAATTAAAGAAGGCCCGCCGCTTGCATCTATAGACCCTTGTGGCAGCTAACTGGTTAAGGAGCCCTATCCTGGCCCTCGGTGAGGCAGGGGGCCTGGGAGAGGAGGGCACATGGTCACATTCATAGTGGCCCATCCACACTCTGGAACATGACTCGGCCATGAAAAGGAGTGAGGCACCGACACTCACTGCAACATGGACGGACCTTGCACACATGATGCTCAGTGAGAGGCCAGATACAAAAGGCCACACAGTGTGTGAGTCCATCAGTGTGATATGTCCAGGACAGGCACATCCAGAGAGAGAGAGTGGATTAGTGGCTGCCAGGGGCTGGGGAGAGGGTGGACAGAGTGGGGAGTGACAGCTAATGGGCAAGGATCTTTTGGGGGCGATGGAATGTTACAGAACTGGACAGTGACGATGGCTGTACAGCTTGGTGAACTGACTAGAAATCACTGAGCACCCAGTTCCCACCCACTCCCATTAGGCCCCAAGCACATTTTTGTTATCAGGAGGAAGGGCTGACTGTGTGAGAGGGGCCATGCGCACCGCTGGGTCCCGTGGCCCGGACACCAGGCTGGGGCCCAGAACACCCAGGTGAGTCCTGTCTCTGCCACTGAGGGCCTCCATGGGGAAGCTGCTTCAACTTCCTAAGGTTCCATGTCTGCCTTGCGCCCTCCTCACTGGGCTGAGTGTGCACTGAACCCAGAGCCGCCTCTCACTGGGCTGAGTGAGTGTGCGCTGAACCCAGAGCCGGCTCTCACTGGGCTGAGTGAGTGTGCACGGAATCCAGAGCCGCCTCTCACTGGGCTGAGTGAGTGTGCACGGAATCCAGAGCCGCCTCTCACTGGGCTGAGTGAGTGTGCACAGAATTCAGAGCCGGCTCTCACTGGGCTGAGTGAGTGTGCACAGAACCCAGAGCCGCCTCTCACTGGGCTGAGTGAGTGTGCACGGAATCCAGAGCCGCCTCTCACTGGGCTCAGTGAGTGTGCACGGAATCCAGAGCCACCTCTCACTGGGCTGAGTGAGTGTGCACGGAATCCAGAGCCGCCTCTCACTGGGCTGAGTGAGTGTGCACGGAATCCAGAGCCGCCTCTCACTGGGCTGAGTGAGTGTGCACAGAATCCAGAGCCGGCTCTCACTGGGCTGAGTGAGTGTGCACAGAACCCAGAGCCGCCTCTCACTGGGCTGAGTGAGTGTGCACAGAATCCAGAGCCGCCTCTCACTGGGCTGAGTGAGTGTGCACAGAATCCAGAGCCACCTCTCATTGGGCTGAGTGAGTGTGCACAGAATCCAGAGCCGCCTCTCACTGGGCTGAGTGTGCACAGAATCCAGAGCCGCCTCTCACTGGGCTGAGTGAGTGTGCACAGACTCCAGAGCCGCCTCTCACTGGGCTGAGTGAGTGTGCACAGAATCCAGAGCCGCCTCTCACTGGGCTGAGTGTGCACAGAATCCAGAGCCGCCTCTCACTGGGCTGAGTGTGCACAGAATCCAGAGCCGCCTCTCACTGGGCTGAGTGAGTGTGCACAGAATCCAGAGCCGGCTCTCACTGGGCTGAGTGTGCACAGAATCCAGAGCCGCCTCTCACTGGGCTGAGTGTGCACAGAACCCAGAGCCGCCTCTCATTGGGCTGAGTGAGTGTGCACTGAATCCAGAGCCGGCTCTCACTGGGCTCAGTGAGTGTGCACAGAATCCAGAGCTGCCTCTCACTGGGCTGAGTGAGTGTGCACAGAATCCAGAGCTGCCTCTCACTGGGCTGAGTGAGTGTGCACAGAATCCAGAGCCGCCTCTCACTGGGCTGAGTGAGTGTGCACAGAACCCAGAGCCGCCTCTCACTGGGCTGAGTGAGTGTGCACTGAATCCAGAGCCGGCTCTCACTGGGCTCAGTGAGTGTGCACAGAATCCAGAGCCGCCTCTCACTGGGCTGAGTGAGTGTGCACAGAACCCAGAGCCGCCTCTCACTGGGCTGAGTGAGTGTGCACAGAATCCAGAGCCGCCTCTCACTGGGCTGAGTGAGTGTGCACAGAATCCAGAGCTGCCTCTCACTGGGCTGAGTGAGTGTGCACAGAATCCAGAGCTGCCTCTCACTGGGCTGAGTGAGTGTGCACAGAATCCAGAGCCGCCTCTCACTGGGCTCAGTGAGTGTGCACAGAATCCAGAGCTGCCTCTCACGGGGCTGAGTGAGTGTGCACGGAATCTAGAGCCGCCTCTCACTGGGCTGAGTGAGTGTGCACGGAATCCAGAGCCGCCTCTCACTGGGCTGAGTGAGTGTGCACGGAATCCAGAGCCGCCTCTCACTGGGCTGAGTGAGTGTGCACAGAATCCAGAGCCGCCTCTCACTGGGCTCAGTGAGTGTGCACAGAATCCAGAGCCACCTCTCACTGGGCTGAGTGAGTGTGCACAGAATCCAGAGCCGCCTCTCACTGGGCTGAGTGTGCACAGAATCCAGAGCCGCCTCTCACTGGGCTCAGTGAGTGTGCACAGAATCCAGAGCCGCCTCTCACTGGGCTGAGTGAGTGTGCACAGAATCCAGAGCCGCCTCTCACTGGGCTGAGTGTGCACAGAATCCAGAGCCGCCTCTCACTGGGCTGAGTGTGCACAGAATCCAGAGCCGCCTCTCACTGGGCTGAGTGAGTGTGCACAGAATCCAGAGCCGGCTCTCACTGGGCTGAGTGTGCACAGAATCCAGAGCCGCCTCTCACTGGGCTGAGTGTGCACAGAACCCAGAGCCGCCTCTCACTGGGCTGAGTGAGTGTGCACTGAATCCAGAGCCGGCTCTCACTGGGCTCAGTGAGTGTGCACAGAATCCAGAGCTGCCTCTCACTGGGCTGAGTGAGTGTGCACAGAATCCAGAGCTGCCTCTCACTGGGCTGAGTGAGTGTGCACAGAACCCAGAGCCGCCTCTCACTGGGCTGAGTGAGTGTGCACTGAATCCAGAGCCGGCTCTCACTGGGCTCAGTGAGTGTGCACAGAATCCAGAGCCGCCTCTCACTGGGCTGAGTGAGTGTGCACAGAACCCAGAGCCGCCTCTCACTGGGCTGAGTGAGTGTGCACTGAATCCAGAGCCGGCTCTCACTGGGCTCAGTGAGTGTGCACAGAATCCAGAGCTGCCTCTCACTGGGCTGAGTGAGTGTGCACAGAATCCAGAGCTGCCTCTCACTGGGCTGAGTGAGTGTGCACAGAATCCAGAGCCGCCTCTCACTGGGCTGAGTGAGTGTGCACAGAACCCAGAGCCGCCTCTCACTGGGCTGAGTGAGTGTGCACTGAATCCAGAGCCGGCTCTCACTGGGCTCAGTGAGTGTGCACAGAATCCAGAGCCGCCTCTCACTGGGCTGAGTGAGTGTGCACGGAACCCAGAGCCGCCTCTCACTGGGCTCAGTGAGTGTGCACGGAATCCAGAGCCGGCTCTCACTGGGCTCAGTGAGTGTGCACAGAATCCAGAGCCGCCTCTCACTGGGCTGAGTGAGTGTGCACAGAATCCAGAGCTGCCTCTCACTGGGCTGAGTGAGTGTGCACAGAATCCAGAGCCGCCTCTCACTGGGCTCAGTGAGTGTGCACAGAATCCAGAGCTGCCTCTCACTGGGCTGAGTGAGTGTGCACGGAATCTAGAGCCGCCTCTCACTGGGCTGAGTGAGTGTGCACGGAATCCAGAGCCGCCTCTCACTGGGCTGAGTGAGTGTGCACGGAATCCAGAGCCGCCTCTCACTGGGCTGAGTGAGTGTGCACAGAATCCAGAGCCGGCTCTCACTGGGCTGAGTGAGTGTGCACAGAACCCAGAGCCGCCTCTCACTGGGCTGAGTGAGTGTGCACAGAATCCAGAGCCGCCTCTCACTGGGCTCAGTGAGTGTGCACAGAATCCAGAGCCACCTCTCACTGGGCTGAGTGAGTGTGCACAGAATCCAGAGCCGCCTCTCACTGGGCTGAGTGTGCACAGAACCCAGAGCCGCCTCTCACTGGGCTGAGTGAGTGTGCACTGAATCCAGAGCCGGCTCTCACTGGGCTCAGTGAGTGTGCACAGAATCCAGAGCTGCCTCTCACTGGGCTGAGTGAGTGTGCACAGAATCCAGAGCTGCCTCTCACTGGGCTGAGTGAGTGTGCACAGAATCCAGAGCCGCCTCTCACTGGGCTGAGTGAGTGTGCACAGAACCCAGAGCCGCCTCTCACTGGGCTGAGTGAGTGTGCACTGAATCCAGAGCCGGCTCTCACTGGGCTCAGTGAGTGTGCACAGAATCCAGAGCTGCCTCTCACTGGGCTGAGTGTGCACAGAATCCAGAGCTGCCTCTCACTGGGCTCAGTGAGTGTGCACAGAATCCAGAGCCGCCTCTCACTGGGCTCAGTGAGTGTGCACAGAATCCAGAGCTGCCTCTCACTGGGCTGAGTGAGTGTGCACAGAATCCAGAGCCGCCTCTCATTGGGCTCAGTGAGTGTGCACAGAATCCAGAGCCGGCTCTCACTGGGCTCAGTGAGTGCGCACGGAATCGAGCCGGCTCTGTGTCTGGGTCCTGCAACATGTGCTCTGGCTGTCATCGCTGGCTTTCACAGGATCATGCATGTTTCTTAATGTGAGCTAGCAGGAGATGAGGCTGGCATGAACACTACTCTAAGCATGTTACATATGTATATTATCTTCACTAACCTAACAGTTCTCTGAGAGCTATTATGGGCTGACTGTGTCTCTCCAAAATTCATATATTGGAATCCTGACCTTCAAGACCTCAGAATATGACTATGCGTGGAGATGGGATCTTTAAGAGGTGATTAAATGAGGTCACTAGGATAGGCCCTAATCCAATATGACCACTGTCTTACAAGAAAAGATCAGAGCACAGACACACACAGAGGGACAATCACGTGAGGACATGTGGAAAAGCTGGCATCTACACACCCAGGAGAGAGCTCACCAACCTGCCCACACACTGACCCTGGACTTCTAGCCTCCAGCACCAGGACATCAGACATTTCTGTTGTGTAAGCCACCCCCGTGGGGCTTTGTGATGGAAATGAATTCAACAGGGTGTTACCCTATCCATGGCCATGCCACATGAAGAATCCAACACGGAGAAAACTGCCTCCAGACCCACTAACCACCAGGCGCAGGGGGGTGCCCCTGCCCTTCTTCCCTGCCAGCCCCTGGCCCCACACCCACCTGAGAGCAGAGCTGGTGCATCACATGCCCAAACTCATGGAAGTAGGTCTCCACCTCATCATGCTGCAGCAGGGAGGGGGCATCCGGGGTGGGCTTGGTGAAGTTGGCCACCATGGCCGCGATGGCGATCTGGCGGCTCCCGTCTTGTCGCAGACAGCCTGGCTGCAGGCCAAAGCAGGCTGCGTGCCCATACTTGCCTTCCCTGGGGATTATGGGGGGAGGGAGGGGGCAGGGTCAGGCCTGGCTGGGGGTCTGCTCTGCTTGCTAACTGGCCCAGAGGGGTAGCGACCCCAGGCTGGTCCCCAATTCTGCCACTCCCTGACCCTGCATCCCTCCATCAACCCACCTGCCAGCTGAGGCTAACAGACACCCTGAGGGCTCTCAGCAGAGGAGGGAGTGCACACATCCCCAGAGGTATGAACGCTCCTGGCCCCCACCCTTCCGCCCCAGCTCACACGCACCGGGGGTAGAGGTCCAGGTAGAATTTCCCGATGACCGTTCCTGAGGCCGTGTCCCTCACTGAGTACAGCTTCACGTCTTCGTGCCACACAGCGGCGTGCTCCTCCAGGTCAAAGGTCAGCCCCAGCAACTCCTGGTAGATGCCCAGCAGCCCCCTGGTGACCACCTGCATGGGGAAGTACTCCTTGAGCAGGTTCTGGTCCACGCTGTAGCACGTCTCCTCCACCTGGTTCATGTAGTAGCGCATGTCCCAGGCATTGATCCGCCCATCGAAGTCCAGGCCCCGCTTCTCACACTCGGCCTTCTTCAGCTCCAGGATCACCGCCCGCTCCTGCTCCCCAAGGGGCTTCAGCTTCTGTGCCAGCTCGTCTGGGGGTACAGAGGGGAAAGGCAAGGCTACCTCCCTGCAGCGGGCACACCAGAGCTGCCCATTCTCACCCCCACTTGCTGGCCTTGGCTTTCTCCAGCTCTCAGGGCCCCGGTGCCCCGCACGGGAAGAACGGGCCTGAGACAAAAGCTTGAGGGAGGCCAGCACCGTGTCACCCACCGCAGCCCCGGGAGAGATCACAGGTCTGGCTTTCACAAGGAGGAAACAACAGCCACATGTGAGCCGCTTTATCCAGGCCTCACACCCCGAAGGGCAGAGCAGGGCCAGGTGCAGGCCTCGCCTCAGAGCCCCAATGCTCAGCCGTGAGATTAGGATCCCTCAGGTCAAACACAGGGGTCAGAGGCGTCATAGGGACGCCCACCTCAGAGTGGACAGGACGGGGCTCTCAGAAGCACCATTTCGCCACAGTCAAGAACAGCACACGGGAGGCGGAGGAAGGCGGTTACCTAGGAAAGTGGCCACCGTCTGGCTGGTCTTGGCCATGTTCATCTCCAGGACGTAGTCGGCGTGCGTACCAAAGCCCAGCAGGCTGGACTTCTGGGCCCGCAGGGTCACCAGCTCCCGGAGGATGGCACAGTTCTCCTGGAACCGACAAGCGGGCGGGCCTGTGGGTGCCGCTCCCGCCTGAGGGGATCCCAGGCCAGCACCCTGCCCCCTAATGGGCCTCAGCAGCTGCAGGGCTGCTCAGGCCCTGGCTGGCTCCCTCCCCACCTGCTTTCCCGCCCTCCTGCCCTCGGCCTGGGTCTCTACACTCTTGTTTCTGTCCTGGCACACGAGCTGTCACCCTTGGCTCCTTTGGAAACACAAAGGGTGTGAACCATGAAGGGTGCCGAAGCCGAGTGGAAAGCAATGTGGGGTGGGGCTCTCCAGGGCGGCCTCCAGCAGGCACTGTGCACCGGGGGCCCCCACCCAGGGCCTGGTCCAGGGCTCAAGGCTGCACCACATCTCTACCGGCACCTCCGGGCAGCCAACCCAGCCAGCCAAGCTCATGGGGCCAACACAACATGAAACCCGTCGGATTCACTTGCACGGAGAGACAGAGTCCATTCAGAACAGAGCACTCCCACTGGCACGGCCGGTGCACAGGAAAGAAACTACACTGGGAAGGTGAGTGGAGAGCTTCCAGTCACATGAGGGGACTCAAGGGGGGGGGGGGGCAGCAGTGCCAGTCAGCATGCCCTGTCCCCTGGGACCTGGACTCTGCCTATTCCTCCCTCCCCTTTTCCCCGCCCCGCTCTGCCTCAGGTCAAGCCTGGGGGCCAGGATGGGAATGGAGACAAGGGGACGCTAACCCCTATCCAGTCCTGAGCTCGAGACCCTCTAACCCAGTGGTTCTCCACCTTCCCAGTGCCGCGGCCCTTTAATACAGTTCCTCATGTTGTGGTGACCCCCAGTTTCATTGTTACAAATTGAACATAATTAAAGCATAGTGATTAATCACAAAACAATATGTAATTATATATGTGTTTTCCGATGATCTTAGGCGACCCCTGTGAAAGGGTTGTTTGACCCCCAAAGGGGTTGCGACCCACAGGCTGAGAACCGCTGCTCTAAATTCACTGCTTAGGCGGGAACATGGGGGACAGCTGAAGAAAAGAGGGCGTCGGTGAGATTTAAGTGGGAGGAGACGCACGACAGAAGCGGGATGAGCTCGGGACAGACGCTCTAACCAGCGGTTCTCAACCTTCCGAATGCCGAGACCCTTTAACACAGTTCCTCATGTTGTGGTGACCCCCAACCATAAAATTATTTTCGTTGCTCCTTCATAACCGTAATGTTGCTACTGTTATGAATCGTAATGTAAATATCTGATATGCAGGATGTATTTTCACTGTTCACGACCCACAGGTTGAGAACCGCTGCCACCCCCTGCTCTGAGCAGACAGAACAGGCCCAGCACCTCCCAGTTCCAGACACGACTGTTCCAAGGACAGAGCCTGAGGCGGAGCCCCGCAGCCGGACCCTGGCACCGCCCTCACCTCCTTGCATCGACAGTTGAAGGCTTCCTCCACCTTCCTTCTGGTCTCAGGGACGTGGCATTTCTTCAGGAGAGGAAAATAGTGAGGGTACTTGAGGGTGACTTTGAATTTCTCATCCTCAGTCTTCTCCAGAGAGTTCAGGAAGTCCTCAGGAAGGCCTCCTGTGAACCACATTGGGGGGCTTTTAAAGACCAGCGCAGACACGGCGGGAGGGCTGAGCTGGGAATGGGACCCAGCAGCCCTGACTATGCCCCCACTAGGCAGCAACGCCCCTCCCCAGTGGCCGAACCTGCTGCGACGGCCCCCACTCCTGACCTGTCCCTCCATGTCAGGGAACTGGGTGCAATGCCCTCGGACTGGCGCCTTCAGGGTTCCTACCTCACGGGAAAGGACGGAATGAGCCTAGAACATCTTGTGTCAAAAAGAAGGTGCTCATGCCCAGGCGGTGTAGCTCAGTGGTTGAGCATCGACCTATGAACCAGGAGGTCAGGGCACAGGCTCAGGTTTCGGGCTTGATCCCTAGTGTGGGGCACGCAGGAGGCAGCCAATCAATGATTCTCTCTCATCATTGATGTTTCTATCTCTCTATCCCTCTCCCTTCCTCTCTGTCTAAAAATCAATAAAACATATTAATTTAAAAAAAAAAAGGTGCTCAAAGACTAACAGGGATATGGCATGCTTGAATCGGCCCCTTAAAGTCATACTAGGACAACCTTAGCATCAACATAAATAATGACAGCAGTAGACCATAACCCGTTGAATGAAGTAGGATTTATAGTCCACACTGATATAGATAAATAAATCAATAAATGGGGGTAAGGGAAAGCTCTGACTTATGACAACTCAACTAACACATGTACAGAGATGGATGGAGTTAGAAAGCCCCCATGGGTGCTGCACTGGGGGTGGGAATGTGGTGGGCGGTGGTCTCAAAGCTTCTCTCGAGAAATTACTGATCATGAAGGGAAAGCTGGTCATGTCACAATGGCCACAGCTGGCAGACCATCACCTAATCAGTAATTAAGATTCATGGGCAGGGAGGGAGCAGTAAGGATACATATAGAAAGGGATATCTTGTCTGTATTTTGGTAAAATAACACCACGTATCCCTTTTGCAAACAGAAAAAAATAAACAAGTGGCACAGCCTTGCTCAGCCGGATCTGCAGACAGGCCGGACCCTGCCAGGCTGGCCAGACGTGTCCTAGCCGCTGCCACAGGCCCCACCCCGCGAGACACAGTCTCTGAGGCCAGGCAGGGCGAACAGTCACCTGCTCCACATGCTGGGGATTCAAGCTGCCCACACAGGAGGCCAGAGGCCAGTCCCACACAGCGAGGCCTCAGGCTGGACAGACAGACAGCAAGGCAGTCCCATGTACAGTGAGGTTGAGTAGATTCGTTCCTGAATTCCAGAGGCCCGGGATTACCCTTTTGCCAGGAAGCACGGCGGCTTTCCTAAATGTCAGGAGCCACATGGTGGGACTTGTTATCCGGGACACGGCGGGGACTGAATGAGAATGAGGGGAGGCAGAGCGTAGTGGGGATCAGTCTGTAAGTCCTTGTTCCGGGGAATGCGTGTCCCTGGGTCTCTGTGTAGTGCAGCCACCCTCAGTGAGGACTCTGCACCCTGGCCACCTCCCAGGCAAAGGCTACTGGACTCACAGAGCCGGATCTTATGTAACATGACGCCACACTGCACGACGCACCACTGCTTAGGGGACACAGCCTCGTCAGGGGCTCTCACAGGCTGCTGCACAGCCACTGGCCTGGTTTTCAAAATGGTCAATGTTGGGAAAGATGGGGGAAAATTGCAAAAGGCTGAGCAACTGTTCGACAGGAAAGGAGCCTGACAAGACACAAAACTAAGCAGATCCCAGATGGGAGAGAGAGCACCTTGCGGAGAGCTGATGTGGGGAAACCTATCCACACTCTCCACGGCTCTGTTCGATGCTGTTTCCTGAACATCCCTCTTCCTGCTGAAGCGCCACGAGGCCGACAAGTCGCTCTCAGAGGTTCAGAAATAATACACGCACAGCATCAGCAGAGGGGAGCGGACACTAGCAGAGGGTGAGGACAGGTGAAGTGCGCAGGGCTCTCCACAGCGCCATCCTCGTCACTTTCCCATAGGCGTGAAATTTTTCAAAATAAAATATGCAGGAAAAGGGAAGTGGAGAAAAGAGTAAAAACTAGAAAGGACACCTAAGCCCCAACCCTTCAAAAGTCCTGCATACAGCCAGGCTTGGGAACCACTGATTCAGTCTATCCCCTTCATTTTGTAAGATTTTAAACAATAAAAATAAGAAAGAGGGGCGAGTGTCAGGTTGATGTCCCAGCAGACAGGGCCAGAACCTGATGTCACAGGGCCAGAATCTCAACAGACAGAACACGGCCTCTCCAGGAAGGACTAGAACTGTAGGTTCCAAAACACCGAGCGCTCCAAGCGGGAAAACCCCCTTGCCCGGCGGGTCAGACAAATGCTCAGCCTCCGAGGGCGGAGGCAGCGGTCCTGGAGGGTCTCCCCGAGACCATGCCCCTGAGGCTGCCCGTCGACATGGCTGCCTCCCCCACACGGCCCTCCACGTACCCAGCTCCTCTCGTGTAAAGGGCAGGAAGGTGGTGTCCTCATTCAGGTTCTTATTGAAGTCAATGCACAGGAGACTCAGCTTCTTCTTGATGCCTTTGATTTTCTGAGAGAGAGAAGAGCCGTGAGTGGGGAGCACTGCCATTAAGATACCCTCAGGGCTGGGGCTCCCACCGACTGGAGAGGAGGCAGACAAGGTGGGGAAACAGGAGGTTTTCAACATAAGCACCTGTCTGCTGCGCTGAGCAACCTCATGATGCAGGGATTCGAGGGGTGACCCCATCTGTTTGGGTCCCCGGCCAAGAGCCTTCTGGGCCCTCCTACTGAGGAATTATCCCCAGAGTCTGCAGCTTAAGCTTTGGACATCCCAACCGAGTTCAATGTTTGCCCTTTCAGGGTCCATCTGGTTTTCAGAAACAGTTAAAAACTGACCCATCTGGGTGAGGGAGTGACGCCGGGCACAAGGGAAGTGCCTGGGCCCCGGGGTGAATCCGCTGGAAACCCCAGGGCTGCCTGGCGTGGGGAGAGAAGAGGGAACAAGGGTGAAGGCA
Source organism: Myotis daubentonii (assembly GCF_963259705.1). Lineage (NCBI taxonomy): Eukaryota > Metazoa > Chordata > Mammalia > Chiroptera > Vespertilionidae > Myotis > Myotis daubentonii. The sequence continues at coordinate 32,325,298 of NC_081844.1, forward strand.
GACGCCACCCCATCAACCACAGGACTGGGAGCAGCCTCGGTTCCCAGCTGGGCAACAGGGGTCGCCTCTCTCTGCGATACTGTGACACAATAAGAAACGTGCCTTTGGACTTGGCTCCGTTTCGGACACGTGGCTCCTAAGCCCTTGGAATTTGCCAAGTGAAAGAGGCCCAGGGGCACAAAAGTGACAGGAGCCGTCCACCACAGCTGAGTTCATGTTAACGAGCCCACTTCCAAAACGCCCGGAGTCACGGGATGGATCAAATTTTTAGTCCCGCCCCATTCCCCACCTTCTGGGAAGGGAGAGGGGCTGGAGGTTGGAGGTTGAAATGTCTCCAAGGGCCACTGATTTCATCAATCGTGCAAATGTAATGAAACCTCCCAAAAGGATCAGCTCAGAAAGCTCCTGGGGTTGGTGAACACACGCAGACGTGGGGAGAGAAGTGCACCAGGGAGGGCATGGGAGCTCCACGCCCCTCCCCTTACCTCGGCCTTTGCATCTCTTCCATCTGCTATTGCCGAGTCATAACCTTTACACTAAGCCAGAGATCTTGTGAGTAACAGGTCCTCTGAGTTCTGCAAGCCACTTGGGAAATTAATCTAGTCTACGGAGGGGCCATGGGACCCTCCAATTCATATCACAGTCTGAGGTAGGGGCAGGCCTGTGGGGCTGAACCTGACCCTGCGGAACCTGATGCTTTTCCTGGTACAAAGTGTCAGATCGGAGTTAACGTGTAGGACACCCAGCCGGTGCCAGAAAGTTCCTTCATGTGGGATCCTCACACATCTGGCATCAGCAGGGAAGCGTGCTGTAGCCTGGTACTGAGGGTGGAGGAGACACAGGAGCAATGAATGAGCTTTTCCTTAATACCACTGCAGCCAACGCATGGGGACAACTGAATAAGGTGGCATGCAGGGAGGTGCCTGATTCAGCCTGCACTCCCTCCTTTGCTGAGGGAGTCCTGTGACCCTGGGGAAGCCCCCCATGACCCTGGAGAACTGAGAGCAGGGCAGGTGCAGAGAGAGAGAGCTGCTCTAGACAGATCTCCCACCACAGGGTTCAGGCAGCATTAGGCCAGGGGATGGGCCCTCAGATGGGCGCGGGAAGGCATGGGACACCCCCACAGCTGGCACTCACTTCTTGAGTTTCCTCTGGCAGGTGGAGCCCATTCCTTCGGCCAAGCTTGATCAGTCGCTCCAGGTACCGCACTGCCTCTGGCCTCAGTGAGTCCTTCTGAACTTTTTCCTAGAGTAAGAAAAAGTTCTATTTACAGTGAAGAATCATGTCAGTGCCACAGGCTGAGAGGCAGCAGAGAGACCGGCTCATTCAGATGCTGGTGAGGTTAGGTAAGAGAGTCCAGCCACTCTGGAAAACAGGCTGGTGGCTTCTTGAAAAGAGAACCGTACAATGACCGTACGACTCAGCAACTGCCCTCCTGGGCATTTATCCCAGAGAACGAAGCTGTGAGTCCACACAGAACCTGCACCCAGATGCTTGCTTTCTGGCGTGGCACAGTCCGAGACCAGCCCAGAGGGCATGCAGCAAGTGAGCCCTTCCAGAGGAATAGGTGAGCGGGCAATACCCTGCTTGTGAGGTTCACTCGGGTCCCACAGAACGACACCCTGGGGGAAATCGGACAAAGTGTAGATGAGGCCTTTCTGAATCGTTTCTCACAACTGCATGTGGGCCTGTAACTGTCTCAATAAGAATTTCAATGAAAACAACAATAATACAGCTGTGCTTCCCCAGGCCTGCGCCTGCACATGCACCAAAGCACGCCGATCCTGAGCCCGGCGTGTCAGCACATTTAAAGGGAATAAACGAGCCCTAGCCAGTTTTGCTCAGTGGATAGCGTGTTGGCCTGGGGATGAAAGGGACCTGGGTTCGATTCCAGTCAAGGGCACATACCTGGGTTACAGGCTCCTCCCTGGCCCAAGCCCTAGTCAGGTTGCCAACAGGAGGCAACCAATCGATGTTTCTCTCACATCAACAGTTCTCTCTGTCTTGCCCTCTTTCTCTAAAAAAAAAAAAAAAAAAAAAAAATCAATGGAAAAATATCCTTGGGTGAGGATTAAAAAACACACCAAAAAACAAAAACCAAAAACCAAAAGGGAGTGAATGAGCGGCATGAAGAGCGTGTGTGTCACCGCTACCAGCCCTCCGTCATCGGCTGGAAGATGACGAGAGCACCGGCTGGAGATGGAAGATGAGAAGAGCACCGGCTGGAGACGGCGCCCACACTCGCGCTGTGTCGCCAGCACAGGCCACTGGAACCTGCTCACCTCACGAGGGAGGTAGGACATCATCTCTGAGTAACACCCAACAAGGTCAGGAGAGTGCAAGGACATGGTGGATGCGGGAAAGGTGTAAGGAGTCCTAGGATTTTCATACTGTCTTTTTTTTCATTCCTCTCCATTTGTCTGTCATTTAAAAATATATATATTTCTTTATTGATTTCAGAGAGGAAAGGGGAGGAAGAGATAGAAACATCAATGATGATGAGGGAGTCATTGATTGTCTGTCTCCTGCCAGTGGGGATTGAGCCCGCAATCCGGGCCCATGCCCCTGGCCAGAATTGAACCTGGGACCCCCCAGTATGCAGGCTGAAGCTCTATCCACTGAGCCAAACCAGCTAGGGCTGTCATTCTTTAAATGATTTTTTAAAATTGTGGCAAAATAGATAAAACTTACCACTTTAACCACTTTCAAAAGCACAGCTCAGTGGCATTAAGTCCATTTACACTGCTATGCAGTCATTCCCACCTTCCATCTCTGAAACTCTAGTTTTCTGCCTTTTAAAACCAGGGGAGTGCCTGGCCAGTGTGGCCCAGTGGTTGAGGTCGACCCAGGAGCCAAGAGGCTGCCAGTTCAATTCCCGATCAGGGCCCAGGCCCAGGTTGCGGGCTCGATCCCAAGTAGGGGCCGTGCAGGGGCAGCCGATTGATGACGTGCCCAGTGCCATGTCTTCGCAGCATCCTCACCTGCAGCCAGACGATCCTCTGGTACACATCCTGCCTCATGCTCATCTCCACGTCAAACTCAGACAGCTTCTTGTCTGCCTCCGTGCTGGCTGTCCGAATGTCCTTGGATGGAGAAACGTGCTGGGGGAAGTCAAGGATATTCCTCTGAACTAAAACGGGGAGATAATGGGACAACTGTGAAACAGGGTCCCGGATGGAACCCGCAAGTGCTGACCTCACACCCCAGGCACAGAGCTCATCCCTCTTTGGTGATCTGTCCTGTGAGCATTCTCCACACGGGGCCCTGGGCTGGGCACTGAACAGAGACATCAGTGCTGTCACCCATGTCCTCGGGATCTCACAGTCCAAACAGAAACAGGTTTAGCTCACGCTGCTCCACGCCAAGGACTGTAACAGGGACGTATGACAGGACCAGAGAGGCTGACGGGATTCCATTCTAGAAAAAGAGCCACCGCTGCTGACGGCTCTATTTTATTTTACATATTTTTCGTATTGATTTTAGACAGAGAGAGAGGATGGGGGTGAGAGGGGGAGGGAAGGAGGGAAACAGACATCGATTTTTAAAAAATATATATTTTATTCATTTTTTACAGAGAGGAAGGGAGAGGGACAGAGAGTGAGAAACATCAATGAGAGAGAAACATCAATCAGCTGCCTCCTGCACACCTCCTACTGGGGATGTGCCTGCAACCAAGGTACATGCCCTTGACCGGAATCGAACCTGGGACCCTTCAGTCTGCAGGCCGACGCTCTATCCACTGAGCCAAACAGGTCAGGGCACAGACATCAATTTGTTGTCCCACTTATTTATGGTTGAGTCTTATTTATTTATTTATTTATTTATTTATTTATTTATTTATTTATTTTTATTGATTCCAGAGAGAGAGAGAGAGAGAGAGAGAGAGAGAGAGAGAACCATTCATTTGTTATTCCACCTATCTCCGCATTCACCAGTTGATTCTTGTATGTGCCCTGACCAGGGATCGAGCCTGCAACCTTGGCGCACTGGGATGACGTTCTAACCAACTGAGCTACCTGGTTAGGGCCTGATGGCTCTATTTTAAATCCACAATTTTATAATTTACAGACCACATTCACACTTTGTTAAATAGAGAAGGGAGTGGCTATAAGAGCATAATTTTAACGAAGACCCATGTGACCCAGTAATTCTATCCCTAGGTGTCCACCCTCAAGAAACAAAAACACACGTCCACACTGAAACCAGGGCACACCTTTCACAGCAGCAGGATTCATAACAACCACACGGTGGAAACAACCCACAAGCCCCTGACCGTGACTGGATATACAAATGTGGTCCATCCACATGGGACTGCTACTCAGCCATGAAAAGGACTGAAGCAGGGACACTCACTACCACGTGGGTAGGCACAACATTCAGTGAGAGAAGCCAGTCACAAAAGGCCACACAGGGTTGAATCACAGGGTGGAATCCAGGACAGACAGATCCAGCGATGGCGAGTGGATTCCCGGTTGCTGGAGGAGGGGGATGGGGCTTCTTTTGGGGGTGACAAAAAGATTCTAAAATTAGATCATGGTGATAGTTGGACAACGCTGCAAATATACTAACAACCACTGGGACATATGCTGTCAATAGGTGGATTACATGGTATAAGAATTGTATCTCAAAAGAAAGATGTAAAAAAAGTACACACTGCCCTGGCCCACGTGGTGCAGTGGACGGAGCATCGGCCTGTGGACTGTGGGGTCCTGGGTTTGATTCCGGTCAGGGGCACATGCCCAAGTTGCGGGCTCGATCCCTGGTGGGGGCCGTGCAGGAGGCAGTCGATTGATGATTCTCATCATTGATGTTCTCTCTCTCTCTCTCCCTCTCCCTTCCTCTCTGAAATCAATAAAAATATTTTTAATAAACGCATACAGTGCATTGGGGAGACCTGAATTCAAATCACAGCTTGGTCACTTCCATGGTCTGGATGCATCTCATTGAAGCAAGAAGACCTCTGAGGGCCGGATAAGGACTGACCTGCTCAGCTGACTTGTATTAAACAGGGGGGCCCTGGGTGGACCTGCTGCTGGCTGCCCAAAAACAGTGAAAAGGACAGAACCAGCATCTGGGTTTGGGATTTGCAGACTGACATGCCCTGAGGGCAACATCAAACAGTGCAGAGTGAGGAGTTAATCTAGGCAGCGGGCGCAGGGAGCGGGGGCCAGGGAAGGGGCTCCTGAGATCCAGAGCAGTCTGACATCCAGCAACGCAGAGGGTGAGAAGAACTCCAGGCTAAGAGGGGCGGGAACGAGCGAGGGCAAGGCCATGTGGCCGGCAGACAGCCCAGGGAGGGTGAGGAGGGCGACAGCGCAGGGCACTGAAGGCCACACCCAGGACTCTGGCCTCCAGAAGCACCAGGAGTCAATTTTCCTTTTCCTTAGAATTACTTGGGCCACTGAGTGGAGGTGGGGGGGAGTGACAGCTGGTAAGTGGGAACTGGCATCCTTCGACCTTCGAGTGCCTCTTGTGAGAGAGAAGGGGAGACTGAGCCCATCTGCCCAAAGTGGGGAAGTGGAGCAAAGGCAGGACGCAGAGCCCTCAGCCCTCGGCCAACACCGCAAAGCTGACACAGTGAGGCCTCAGGGACGCGTGGAGTCCCGCAGAGGGATTCCCAACGGTTCCCATGAAAACGACTTTTGCTCGAGATTTGGGGTCAGGGGGTTTCCTGGCTCAGGACGCTTCGCCTCGAGACTTCCCTTGATCTTTTGTCCCCACACTGTCATCCCCTGCAAAGGGGGCTCCGGGAAGCAGAGGCTGTATCTATTTAACTGAGCACCTCACTCCTCCCAAAGGAAGCAGACAGACCCTGCAGAGGGGAGAGGCCAGCTGGGGGACGGCGTCAGGTTACCCGAAGTGCAGGGAGGCCTTGGGGAGAAGAAAAGCAAGGGAGCCAAGTTCAGGTCTCAGAGAGAAAACAAATACCCCTGGTTCTGGAAAGGAGTGAGAAGGGCTCCAGTTTCACGGCAGGCACCTGAGCCGGCTCTGAGAGGGGTGCTGCGGTCCCCTCTGGGCCCTCAGATGACGTGCTTGTGAGGACGGATCATCCCAGGTGGCCGAGGGGAGCAGGGCGCTCATGGGAACGGGCCACACCTGCCGGGTGCCTTTACCTTTGTCAGCGCCTCTTATCCATCGCCACCCCAGGGAATGGGTGGCACCACCCCAGGGTAAGGGTCCAGCAGCTCCCTGCCTGGATCCTGACCTGGACTTACCTGTGTAGGACACCTCCACGTCAGCCAGCGCCTTGAGTGTGCTCTCGTAGGACACGTCTTCAAACTTCAGGGAGCCCACCTGGTCGTACACGCGCTTGGTCTGCTCCATGAGCTCCGCCGTGAGCTCCGCTATTTGCTGGGCACTCAGGTCCCATCTCAGGTAGTTCACCACGGAGCAGGGGGCTGCCTTGTCCAAGACATCTGCTGTGCAGGCTACACAGAGAACAAAACACCGCACCAGGCATCTGCTTCACATCCAGAATCCAGAATCTGGGTCAGAGTAACTGGGGGAAGGGGGAAGGGGGGGCAGCGACGGGGGGGAAATGAGGGACAGCGAAGGACCTGTGCTTCTCTGTAGATGAGCGAGGCCAGAGGGCCTTGTGAGGAGGCACAGGCCGACCAGTCCTCTAGAGAAGGTGATTCTGCTCCCCAGGGGACAATGACGTCTGGGGACATCTGAGGTCATCAGGACCGGGAGTAATGCTACTGCATCGAGTAGGTAGGGGCCAGGGATACTGCTCAACACCCCACAGGGCCCAGGACGGCTCCCCACAGAGAGCGACCCAACCCCAAATGTCAACAGGGGTGAGGTGGAAGGAATACTTTGATTACAGGGTGCCACTCCAGGCCTCCCTGGATGCAATCCGTGACGTATGCACTGTATTACCTTTCCAAAATAGGGGAAAACCCTGATTACTGAGACATCCCTAGCCCTGAGGAGCTTCTGGATAGGAGACTGTGGTCTGTACTGCTAGTAATCACTTGACAACTTCCGTGTAAGGTTCAGAGTGTAAGATGTTTTGTACTCTTCCCCTCTCTGAATTCTCGGACAGTGCTGTACTCTGCATTCCATTTGCCTGCCTTATGAGATGAGTCCTGAGATTTGGAGAGTTCAAGTGATCTCATAGGCCAGCGGTCGGCAAACTGCGGCTTGCGAGCCACATGTGGCTCTTTGGCCCCTTGAGTGTGGCTCTTCCACAAAATACCACATGCGGGCGCGCATGTGCAGTGCGATTGAAACTTCGTGGCCCATGAGCAGAAGTCGGTATTTTGTGGAAGAGCCACACTCAAGGGGCCAAAGAGCCGCCTGTGGCTCGCGAGCCGCAGTTTGCCGACCACCATCATAGGCAACAAGTGGTGGAGGTGGGGTTCACACCCACTGTCTGATTGTGCTCCCACACTGTCAACTAGTGCACTGTACTCGCCTCACCTTTGTAAATTTGCACACCTGGTTGCCAGGCCTCAGTGTCCCCTCTCCCCTACTCCACCCCGCACTCAGGATTCAAGTTCATACCTTTCTGAGCAATAGCATGGATGGAACTGGAGAGCATTATGCTAAGTGAACTAAGCCAATGAGAGAAAGATAAATATCACATGATCTCACTCATTTGTGGAATATAATGAACAACATAAACTGATGAACAAAACAGATCCAGAGACAGAGAAGCATAGAACAGACTGTGGAATCTCAGAGGGAAGGTGGAGGAGGGTGGGTGGGTGGGAAGAGATCAACCAAAGACCTTGTATGCATATGTGCGTAACCCATGGACATAGACAATAGGGTGGTGAAGGCCTGGGGTGGGGGATGAGGGTGAGTTAGAAGGGGTCAATGGGGGGAAAAGAGGGCATATGTAATACTTTCAATAATAAAGATTAATTTAAAAAAAAAGTTCAAACCTTTCATCAAAGTCTATACCTACCTGATTCCATACAGCCCATGAACTAAAGGTGATTTCACATGGGAGGTGGTATGCGGCAGCCAAGGCTAAACCATGTGCGCCCTTATATCGCAGTTTGCTGACCCCTGGTCTACATTGTCCAGACTCTACTGAGTCCCGTATGGCAGGTCTGGCCAGCTGGTTTTACCAACTGCTCTGGTTTTACCAGCCACACTGGCTTTCTCCTGTCTCCAGGGCCTTCCTACAGGTTGTCCTCTCTGTCCCGAGCCCTCACCCTGCCAGTCTTCCCTTCCACATTCCTTTCTCAGGAAGACCCTGTAGATCTGGAATGGCTACACCTGTCCCAAATTACGTGTTGAGTTATTGAACAGAATGGGTGTGGAATGCACCATAAACAAGGGGGTGGCTCCAGGAAACACCCAGCTATGCCCCATTTTCCCCTTCTGGCCAGCCAGGAGTTGAGCAGGGCCAAAGTGTCCTGGACTCCCCATCCTGTGAACACTGGGGACCTTTGCAAGGTGCTGCTGGCTCAAACCTGTGTTTGGTATCTTTGGGGTAGAGTTTTTGAACAGCACTATCAACACTGGGGGCTGGGTCATTCTATGGGATGGGGCCGTGCTGGGCATTCTGGGGTGCTAAGCAGCACCCCTGGCCCCCCGCCCACTCTGTGCCAGGAGCATTCCCAGTCATGACAACCACAGATGTCCCCAGGCATTGCCCAGGGTCCCCGGGGGTGGTACAGTCATCCTCGCTGAGAACCACTGATATATACTAAGAGGGAAAAAGGAAAGCCTTTAAGTCAGCACAGGTCAGATTTTCTGGCCAAAAGACTGCTTCGAACTTCAGAAAAAATCTTTCTGTTTGCAGAGCATTTTGAATTTCAGAAGTGCCAGAAAGGGATTGTAGGTCCGTGTCAAATTTGGTGGTAAAGAAGGGCTCCAGACGCTCCGGAAAGCTGGGAGAGCCACATGAGCTGGAAGGGTCAGGAAAACCTCCTGGAGGAGCTAGAATTTGAAAAACTTGAGCAGACGCCTTCATTCCATAAATGTTTACTGATTACCACCTATGCGCCTGGTCCCCAAGCTAACAATCCTCCAGCGAACAAGGCAGACAACATTCTCTGCCGTCCTGAGTCCTTTACAACCCTAGTTGCAATTATTAGCAATACAATTATCATCATCACCATTGCAATGAGCTGGAGAAAGAACTGGGAAGGCCAGGTGGGCAAGGGAAAATTCCAGGAGGCAACACACAACAACCTGGGCCATTTTCTAAAAAATACCGTAAACAGGTCCTATCGCTCCCAATGAAAACCCGTCATAGTGCCCATCTGCCTTTAAAATAAAAGCTGTAGTCTAGCCAAAATGACCTATTACTCTGCAAATGTGTTACCCGTGTTCCTGCCTCCAGGCTTTTGCCCTCAGGGTTACAGCCAACTGGGACGCTCCTGCCCCAGATCTTGGCAGAGAGCAGCTTCTCCCCATCCAGTCCAAACCGAAACGCCACCCCTCCGAGAAGCCCGCCAGGACTGCCCTCTCTAAAAAAAAAAAAAAAAAAAAAAAAGCGCCACCAGCCCCCGCACGGACTGACCACTCTCTAAAGCCCTCGCTTGCTTCTTTGCTTGCTGACCGTCTGTCTCGGGCTCTGGAACTCCGTCTAGAACTCATGGTCTCTCCCAGAGTCCACTCCGGGGCCCGACCCGTCCTTAGCAGAAGCCAGGAGAAGTTGGCTGAATGAGTGAAGCGCTGGAGAAGCTGGTTCATTCATCTGCCCCGGAGGGCACGAGGTCGCGGGCTCGCCGACACCTCTGCAGGGCCCCGGTCACTCGCGGGTCACTGGGCTCCGCTCTTAGGCCTAAGTCCCGACGCCCACACGCACGAGAGGGTGCAGGGGGCTCCTGGATCCCGCTAGCGCGGCCGCACAGAGAGGTGGCCGGTACCTGCAGGGGGCTTCATGGCGGCAGGCGGGCGCGTGTGCACTGTGGTCCTCTCCCTCCACCTGGTCTGCGTCGGTCTGGCTCAGCCGCGTCCGCCGGTCTCCTCCGTCCGCTCCGTGGCCGCGGTGGCGAGTGAGGCACCCACCGCCCGGCGGGCCCACTGAACGCTGGGAGGAGGGTACGGCGCAAGCTCACTCCACCCCCACCCTCCGCGCGCGCGCGCGCGCGCGCACGAGGGCGAGAAAGACACAAACGAGAAGGAAACAGGGACGGACAGATGGCTGGCACCTCTGAGCCTCTGAACGTTTGCGGCTCTCTGCTGGTCCTTTGCCTGGGCTTCTAGTCCCGGAATTAATTAGTACCTGCATCCTTTCCTCCTTAAAGAGAAAAGAAAAGAAAGAAAAGAAACGCAAGCAATTCAGCATCACCAAGGAAGCCTCAATAAACGGATCCAAACTTCAAACAATAGGTGTTTGGGAACAGTGCAGTAACCTGACCTATATCTAGTGTTGTGGGTTAAAACAAAAAAAAATTTGAACTGTTTAAGGCATCCAGAAAGAAAAATTTATTAGAATTAACCTTGCAAAAAAAAGAAAAGAAAACCCTTTCATTTCTGCAGAAGAATTGAAATAATCCAGGGTGATAAGTGTTCATGCGCTTTAAATAGGATAAAAATGAATCGGGAGAACACTCCTGGCATCTTTTAATACTAGTGGTGGGCAGTTCTGAGTCATCCTAGGGAATTTCTCATCACTCATTCTCTATTAAGTGCACCGAGTTTAATTCTACTTCAGTTTTCATTTTCACTGTTCCCTGTACCTGAAGTGTTTCTCCTCATCCTCCAAATCCACATTTTAAAAGAAAGGCCCTCCCTAACCATCCCGGCCAACTTATCTCCCCAGTCACAACACCCCATTTTTCTTCAAATCGCTTGCCATTAAGTGAAATTCATTAATTTATGTCCTAGTTTACTATTTGATAATCTGTTGTAGGCAGTTAGACAGACAAGAGTATAGCAAGGACAAAGGGCCAGGTACAGCAGGTCACCAGGGTGGAAAGCCCAGACAATCAATTGTAGGGTGGGACTTTTTTTTCTTCCTCTGTCTAGCATATCAATGGTCAAGCGGTTTGGACCCCCTCACCTTTCCTCCCTAGAGATAACATCTATGCCTCAGTTTTATTTCAGCTCCAGGCCCAGGTAAGCAACAAAGCCAGCTTGGCTGACCTCAGGACCAGCAGCATTGAATAGTGACCCCCTGACCTGGTGCCAGCCAATCTATCAGTGGAGAGCACAAACCTGAAAGGACACAGATGAAAAACTGCTGAATATTCATTGAAATCTTCCCCTGGGACCTCCCCTAAACTCTGCAACCTTAAAACTCTTAGGATGGAGGACCCAGTGCATTCTCCCTCCCGGGAGCACACCCTTGCCTTTCCCTTTTCCCCTCCCTTTCCCTGCCCCAGGTATCTTACCATTAGCTTCCTCACTCCCAAGTTCCAAGGGCTTTTTTTTTTAATTTTTTTTTTTTACCTCTAACTTGTTTCCTTAAGCCCATTTCTTCTGGAAATTATTTCTTCTATCTCTGTGATTTACCAAATATATGTTCTCTTCAAGTTTGGGTGTTGGCTCTGAATTCTTTGCTAGCCAAAACCAAAGTACCCAGGTTGCTAAATTCAGGTTTGGTCTGACCCCCATGGGTCAGATACCTGATGCCATTCCCACCGCCTACAACACGTCCACCCTGATACTATATAATGAGGGCAAACACTTTGCTGGTCTTTACAGTTAGCTTGCAATAAATATTTGTTGACTACCAGGCACCTGCTGTGAACAACTTCTCTATTCCTTTACGTCTTAGGGGTTGAATGAACGGAAGACTGCATTTGTGGGTGAGTGGGTGAATGGGTAGGTGAATAAATGAGCAAAGGTAGCGGGTAACAGTTGTTCGCATTCACTGAGCGCCAATGATGGCTCTGGGCGCCAGAGACCCAAACACAGCTGCACCACGTGGCCCGTTCGGGACCACGTGACAGGCTCCGCCTATTTCCAGGAGTCCCTCCACTGTCCCACCAAGCACCGCTCCACAATCCTGATTTCCGGTTTCATCGGTCGCAGAGGTCAGTTGCCCTAACGACCACCTCGTTCCCGCCTCTAAATTGCGTCACTTCCCCCACTCCTGCTTGGACAATTGACGCGCCTGCGCAGAATGAAATCCAAGACTAGCGGGTTCCTTCCGCGCAAGCGTCCCGACTGGGGGGCGGGGCCGAGTGGCGCCGCGGTGCGCAGGCGCAGCCGTCGGTGGGTCGGGGTTCGGCCGCTTGAGAGGTGAGTTGGGGGCTTGGCGCTTTGGCTCCGCGGCTAGGGGCTTCCCGAGCTACGCGGCCCGTAAGGGAAGATCGGTCTGGGGCTGGGGTCACTGCGCGATATGCCGGGTGCTGTGTGTGGGCGGTGCAGAGGGGAAACTGAGGCTGGGCGTCGTCGGATTGGCCTTCACCAGCCCTGGCTTCCCTCGCCCGGACCCCGGGCCTGGGAAATGCTGCTTCGCACATCCGTGGGTGGAAAACGGGAAGTAAAAGCGCCCCGCCTGTAGGGGCCGCTCGCTGGGTGTACGCTGCTGTACAGAGAAACGGTCCTTTTAAATCGGGCCCCTGTCTCAGGTCGGGGCTCCTGTCCCAGCGCCGCTGCTCTCCAAGTGGGTGACGTTGGCCAGCCTTTTGACTTCTCAGCCTCAGTTTTCCCCTCTGTAAAACGGGCATTGTCACAGCCCTTGCTTCGAGGGCGAGGGGTTTGGGGATGATTCAAGCCACAGGGCCCAGTGGAAAGTGAGAGCTCAAATTGGCTAGCAGTCTTATTTCACACTTAGGGTCTTCTGCATATTGTGCTAGAAGCGGTCGAAATCTGCACTTGAGGACCCGCTGCACACCTCTCCCTGGCTGTGTAAAGCTTGGACAAGTCGCTTCCCCTCTTTGAGCAGCACATCTCTTATAGGGGCTGTGGAAGTATATGCCTCTAGGCAGCGGTTCTCAACCTGTGGGTCGCGACCCTTTCACAGGGGTCGCCAAAGACCATCGGAAAACACATACATAATTAGATATTGTTTTTGTGATTAATCACTATGCTTTAATTATGTTCAATTTGTCACAATGAAATTGGGGGTCACCACAACATGAGGAACTGTATTAAAGGGTCGCGGCATTAGGAAGGTTGAGAACCACTGCTAGGGTCTATGTGAGAACATTCCTTAATCAGGCTCCTGGTACGTGCTCACTAGAGAATGACTGGTTTTTGTTATTGTCAGAACATGGGTGTGCAACCTGTGTCCCTGAGTGATGTTCCTATTTCTTTTGTTTCTTTCCCTGATTATTTGTTGAGTCTGTTTTTCCTCTCTCTCTAGACCAGTGATTTTTAATCCCCACCCCCCGGGGGGGGGGCAGTACTGGGAAATGGGGACATCTGTGGTTGTCTCAACTGGGGTGCTCCTGGCATCAAGTGGTTGTGGGGCCAGGGATGCTGCTCGACCCCCACAGTGCCCAGGACGGTTCCTCAGAGAATGATTGGCCCATTTTTGTAGGGAGCAGAAAGGGTACTTCGGAGGTAGTCTCAAGTCAGACTACCTGAGCTTAAAACTGATTTGTGCCTTAGCTGGATGACCTTGAGTGGTGCCCTTATCTTCCTAAGCCTCAGTTTTTCCTTCTGTAGAATGGGAATTAGGTGAAACAACTTAGAGTCTCAGCAAACTGATCAGGGAGCCAAATCCAGCTGAGGCCTGTTTTTTAAAATGAATTTTTGTGGAAACACAGCACGCCCAGCGGCATACACATTGTCAGGGCTGTTTTTGCATTGTGTTAGCAGTGTTGCCTTGTTGCCACAGAGACCCTGTGGCCTGTGAAGCTGACAGAATTTACTCTGGCCTTTTTCAGAAAATGTTTGCTGATCACTGAAATAAACCATTGCATGTACAGCACTTAGTGCAGTGCCTGGAACGTCCTCAGCATTTGTCACCTGAGGCTTATAAATCAGTCTTGACTGGAAGGGTGAGTGACTCTAAAGGGGATTAAGCTCTGCGCCAGGTCAAGAGCTGTAGTCTTATTTGATCTTACTCTTTTTTTGGCCAAGACCCAACTTGGGCTGAGGTGAGAAATGCTCAGTGATAGCTGAAGGAATAAAGGGGATTGTGGGCAGGTAGGCAGGACCAAAGGTCTTGTACTGATGAGGAAACTGAGACCCAAAGAGAACGACCTCCCCAAGGAGCCTGGTTGTCACTGTTGACAGTGACCTCACGTTTTCCTGCGGCCGTGTGCATCAAATGCCGCCCAGTGCTGGGGTTAAAAGGAAGTTGGCCTGTCAGTGACTCAGTCCGCTGGCTGAAGACAGGCCTGGAAAGAGCCTGTAGGAGATGCTGGACCCGAGGTGGGAATAGTATTGGGCTTTGCTGGGAAAAGAAGGTGCCTGGCTCTCTCTGAGGAGGTGACCTTGCAGCTTGGTGTGGAAGGGAGAATAAGAGTTTTCCTGATGGATCAGAGGAAAGGTGAGTAGTGGGTTGAGTGGGGCATGGAGGGTTTGGAGCCCAGGGGGTGACACACCAGTGCTGAGGGGCACACTTGTTACATTTCAGGGAGCTTTTGAGGGTTTATACTAGTAAGTAAACAGGACAGTCTGGTGGCGTTTTAGAAGAAAACTTTGGGGAGTGAACACCAGCTCTCGCTTTGGGGCAGCCTTTCTTGGGTACCTGCAGTATCCTAAGGTGGGTGGGAGAAGCACCCACAGAAGTGGTGGGCCGTCCTTCAGAAAGTGGGTGCCTCTCCTTCCCAAGGTGGGAGGTGGGTCACTCATTTTGGTAAGGTGTGTCATTTTTTCCTTTTATTGATCAGTCTTTGGCAGGGAAATAAAAGGAATAGAAGTTTTTTTGTTTTTTAATGATAAAATGAAAAAGTGGACTGAGAGCTAGAAGGGATTCTGAAGGCGCCCAAGAGGAACTGTCTCTGGGACAACCCCCCCCCCCCCCGAGCCTGGGGCATCGCCTGCTCACCCTTACCAGGCTTATTCTTGTGCTCTGTGCCCTGCTCTGTGCCCTGGTGGTGCTTTCTGAGAGCTCATACAGGCCTCACTGTTAGGAGAGAGTAGGTCTTTGAGAATGTTGTCCGGCAGCCAAAGACCTACAAGTTGTGATTGTTCCAAAGACACAGAGTGCCTAGTAGCCATCGAGCAAAAGTGCTGTCCCTGTGTCAGGCTGGGCCCTGCTCTGTGAGGAGCAGAAATTTTGTTCATCTCAAAGCCATGAGTTAAAATCAAATGTTCACACTGTTTGCTGTCCTCCCTGCTCAATGAGGTGAGAGGAGAGGCAGCAGTTTTAGGGACCACCTGTGTCAAACACTGCCCAGTCCTCTGCTGTGGACCCACAATCCCTTTTCTGCACTTCCAAAACCCAAATAGTCAACACACAGATGATTTCCCAAAGTTTGTAGCAAAATCATTTGACTAGAAAATCTGACCTGTGCTGACCTAAAGCCTTAATTTTCCCCACTTAGTGTCTAGCAGTGGTTTTCAGCTGGGGTGGTTTGGCCATGTCTGAGGACATTTGTGATTGTCACCACTTGGGGGGTGCTCCTGGAATCGAGTGGGTGGGGGCCAAGGATGCCCCCACAGAGAATGACCCAACCGCCATGTCGGCAGTGCTGAGGGAGAGAAACCCTGCATTAATTATTTGGGGAAATAGTGAATTTAATCCCTGCTCACAGTAGACACCAGTATAAGTCCCCAGTGGTCAGACAGTATAAACCAGAATGAGCCCAGCATCTGTGTGTCACCCCCTGTCTCCTCCCATTCAGGCTGTGCATTTAAATGTGTGCAGCCTCCTAAGACCTCAGTAGTCAGGTGGTTATGGAACACAGTCTCCTGGGATCCACGGACTCCCCTGACCCGGGATGATCCTGCTCCCACCCCCAGCTCCCAGGGAACATTAGATGGATGCCAGGGATGCTGTTCAATATTCCATAGTGCACAGGAAAGTTCCTCACGCAGAAAATGTTCCGCACATTGATGGTGCCTGGGTGGAGAAACCCCGCATTAGGTCGCTGAATTCTCAACCACTTGTGAAGACATTTGTTAACCCATTTTATAGAAGAGGAAAGTGAGGGCATCAACTGGGACTCTCAGGTGTGACACAGGGACAGGGAAGGCAGCATGCAGTTGGCCTTGGGTAGAAATGGCCAGACCTAAGACATTATGGCTCCAGGTCTTGTCCTTTAGGAAAAAGGGATGTATTCTCTGGCCCATCATCCATACACAGGCCCAGGACAGGCTCCAGGGCCCCTGACTTGTTGACACAGGGTGTATGGGAGGAAATCACATCGGTAGACAGGAGAAGCCTAGGGCAGGCAGCAAGAGTTGCCTTAAATTACTTCAGTGGTGGCAGGAGGGGTGGGAGCAAAGGCCCTGAGATACAAAGGGTCCGAAGCATTGGAAGAACTGAAATGAGTGTGACTTCATTTTTTCCATTTCCTAAACCTCCAATGTCAGCCCCTCCAGCCTCAGCTCCATCCAGGAGTGCAGGAAACAGTTGTGCTAAAGATCAGATTTCTTTTTTCTGCTATTCTTAAGCAAACAGCCCACGTGTCCCTGAAAGGGAAGCAGATCCTCTCACCCCACACACACAACCGGAAACCCAGTGTGAATCTCACATGACTCAGTGTGCTCAGAAGTGGTGCCCAGGACTCTTAGGCAAAGTCCAGCCGCTCAGCTGTGTGTGCTTGCCCTGCCGCCGGTTGAACTTGTGACCCGCTCTGTAGGGCCTGGCACGCCTCCATCCAGTTTGCCGTCACAGTGCCGGAGGAGAGGGTGTCAGCAAACCAAGGCCCAAGTAGTAAATACTGTCAGCTTTGGGGGCCACCAGGGAAGGTCAGGCATACTATTACGTAGGCACTTATATTCATAGAATACAAAAGCCATTCTCAGCTAAGCAGGTAGCTGAATGTGACACTTGACCTGTTTTAGAACAGACTATGCAAAAGGATCCGGGTCCTGGGATCTCAGGGGTTTATATCCTAAGAGGAGGACCTTTGAAACAAAGTTTCTTAATTAGAGTAAAATAGACATAAAATTTGCTATTTTAACTATTTTTTGTTTGTTGTGTTAATCCTCACCCAAGGATATTTTTTCCATTGATTTTTAGAGAGAGCGGAAAGGAGGCGGGGGGGGCAGATCGAAAAACATCAGTGTGAGAGAAACGTATCAATTGGTTGCCTTCAAGCTGCACACACCCCAACTGGGCTAGGATCAAACCTACAATCCAGGTGCGTGCCCTTGACCAGGAATCAAACCCAAGACCCTGTGCAGATTGACACTCTAACCTCTGAGCCACACCAGCCAGGGCTAACTATTATTTTTAAGTAACAGTTCAGTGGGTGTAAGTACATTCATTGTTATGCAACCATCACCACCATCCATCTCCAGAACTTTCTTATCTTCCGAAACTGACATTTTAAGAGAGAGAGAGAAACATCCATTTGTTGTTCTACTTATTTATGCATTCATTGGTTGATTCTTATATGTGCCCTGACTGCGCATCGAACCCATAACCTTGATGTATTGGGGCAATGCTCTAACCAACCGAGTTACCCAGCCAGGGCCTGCCTCTGAATTTGACTCCCCTAAGGACCTCCTGTGACTGGAATCACAGTATTTGTCCTTCTGTGTCTGGCTTATTTCATTGAGCATAATGTCCTCAAGGCTTATCATGTTGTAACATGTGTCAGAATGTCCCTTTAAAGCTGGATAATAGTCTATGGCCGTGGTCGGCAAACTGCGGCTCGCAAGCCACATGCGGCTCTTTGGCCCCTTGAGTGTGGCTCTTCCTAAGCCTTAGGAGTACCCTAATTAAGTTAATAACAATGTACCTACCTATATAGTTTAAGTTTAAAAAATTTGGCTCTCAAAAGAAATTTCAATCGTTGTACTGTTGATATTTGGCTCTGTTGACTAATGAGTTTGCCGACCACTGGTCTATGGTATAGATCAGCGGTCGCCAACTGGTGTCCGTGAGGTCCGAAAGGTTGGCGACCGCTGGTATAGATGGAGCACATTGTGTGTATCCACATTCATCCATCAATGGGCTTTGGAGTTCTGTCCACCCTTCAGCTACTGTGAGTCACCCTGCTGCCTGTTGAGAATATGTGTAGAACAAAAGCATTTTGGGCGTTCTTGGCAGCATGCCTGCCTCCTTGGGTTTAGAGGCCGGCAGGTGGCCAGTTTGTTCTCAGGACCCTCCAGCTGGGGAGCACGAGTCACCTTTTGGGACTTCACTGTCTTCGAAGCAAGCAGGGTGTGGTTGCTCTCCGTGGGCCTCTGTGTATCGCCCCCAAGATCCTCTAGCCATTTGTCCTCCAGGCTCTGGCCCATCTTAACCCCAGACCTGGGTCCAGGGATGCTCTTGGGCCAAAGGTACTGCTTGGTAAAGGCTCATTGTGTCCAAAAATAGAGGGGGAAACTCATAACCACACCCAAGAGCTTTCCAGGGTGTCTATAACTTTCTGTCCAACTACAAGTGCTCCAACATAGCTATTTTAAGTTTATCCCCTTTTTAGACATTGAGGTATAATTCACATACCATAAAAAGTAGTAGGTTTTCGTATATTCACAGAGTTGTGCAGCCATCACATGAGTTCCATTACCCCTGAAAGCAGCCGAGTCCCTATTAGCAGTTACTCCCCAGCCCCTGACAACCACAAACTCCCTTCCTCTGGATTTGCCTGTTCTGGGCATTTCATAAAAATGGAGTCACAGTGTGGCCTTTTGTGTCTGGATCCTTTCCTTCTAAGAAGCAGTTGATGATGCCCTAGCTGGTTTGGCTCAGTGGATGGAGCGTCAGCCTGTGGACTCAAGGGTCCCAGGTTCGATTCTGGTCAAGGGCATGTACCTTGGTTGTGGGCACATCCCCGGTGGGGAGTGTGCAGGAAGCAGCTGATCGATGTTTCTCTCTCATCGATGTTTCTAGCTCTCTATTCCTCTCCCTTCCTCTCTGTGAAAAATCAATAAAATATATTAAAAAAAAAAGAAGCAGGTGATGGATGAGGTTTTCCATGTACCACAGACAGAGCTTGTAGCGTGGCCAGCATCACATGCCTTGACTGCCCTCGCACTGCAGCTTTTAGGTGCCAGATGCTGGCATCAGCACTGTGTGCTGCCAGGGGTTAATGACTTGCTCTTCTGATCTCTGGCCAGTGACGGGTTAATGATGATGGGGTCAGGAGGCCCACTCCTTGATTTCTAGGGGGCACAGGCTATTCACCCCACTGGAGGTATTTCAAGGGGACCAAGATGCTTTACACCGTGGCTCCCAGCCGTGCTGAGTGGATATGAGCCACACGGGCAGCATGTAGGTCCCCGCCCCGCTCTGTGTCCTCTCTAAATGGGAGCAGTGATGCACCCCGGAGGTCATTATATGGTGGAAGTGAGATGTGCTGTGTAAAGTGCCAGGCGCATCACAGTAGCTCTGGTAGCAGACTCCTCACACGTTTCTTATTCTCACCCAAGCACTAGACTAGGGATATCGGGGACTGGTCCCTCTCTGTGGGGGGCCACCCTGGGCTCTGTGGAGGTTGAGCAGATCCCTGGCCTCACCCACTCAATGCCAGGAGCACCCCCAGTCATGAGAACCACAGATGTCTCTAAACAAAGCCCAGGCAGTACAACACGGTGCAGAGGAACCCGGGAGGCCCTTAGGTGGCCTGGAAAGGGATCTATGCCCTGCAGGGCCTTTCTGTCTGCTCAGGCTATCCCATGGTGCCTGTGTCACCCGTGGGCCTTGGAAACTTGGGGTTCACAGACCTCCAGGACTCCAGCCCATGCAAGGCAGCCCTGGGGAGCCCCAGGCTATCCCCATCCAGCCAGTGAAAGGGCGAAGACCGCCAGGCCCAGGGCTATGTTACCCTCCTGTGAGATCAAGGAGGGGCTGCACGGGGTGCTCTGCCCACCCACATGCCCAAGAGCAGGGGCTCTGAGCCTCATTGCTTCAGTGTCTCATCTGTGAAATGGGATTGTTAATGTTTTGCCTCACAGATAAAAGTGGCCAATGTGCTTGGGTGGGGGACACACCTTCTGCAGAGTCCTGCCTGGAGTATGACCTGGGAGTAGGTGGAAGAGTGCATATCTAAGCAGCCCAGTCCTCATGCTTTTGCCCGGGGTCTGCAGATCCTGAAAACCCCTGGGTGTCATCTCTTCCCATCTCAAGATGGATAACAAGAAGCGCCTCGCCTATGCCATCATCCGCTTCCTGCATGACCAGCTGCGGCACGGGGGGCTCTTGTCGGACGCCCAGGAGAGTTTGGAAGGTATGCATGGGCCTCCGTCAGCCCCGGGAATGGAGTCTCCTGTCTCCAGCTTTGTGCCCCCACTGCCTCCTCCCACTTCTGCTCCTCTTCCTCCCCACCTCCCTTTCTTTCATCGGAGCCTAGAACCATTACAGGATGGGTATGATAGGTCAGCACACGTGTCCAGCCGTGGATGCTGCTCCTGTCCTGGTTTCACAGCCAAGACCACCGAGCCCTGAGCAGGCACAGGACTGAGCTCTCCGGCCTCCTAGCCCAGTGCTCTTCCCCCACTGCAAGGGTGCCAACCCCTGTCACTTTAGGGCAGGCCTTCTGTAGGAGGGAAAGGAGGCATGTGTGTCCTGGGGCAGAGGGCAGGTGGGGCAGCCCTGCACCGGTGGCCCAGGGCTCTGAGTAGTTCCTGTCCGTCCCACGTGCAATTATGTTGCCCCTGGAAGGAGCCCAGTCATGAAGGCTTGGGCGGGGGGTGGTGTGGTCTTAAGCTTTGGGTTCTGGCCGGACTCCTTGGAGGTTCAGCAGAATGTCCTGACAGCTCCGCAGCTTCCCAGCAAGGTAGCCCAGCAGTGTGACCCCACGGAGAGCCCCACTGGGCAAGGACCGTAACTTCCCCCACACTTCCTTGCTCTCAGGGCTCAAGGGCGTGTCTAACTGTCCAGAGTTTCCCAAGGCTCTGGGCTGACCAGGAAGAATCCAAACCAGGGTCAAGGAGCACACACTACACACTGTGCCAGGGTCGCTGCCAACCCACTTGCAGAAAACCAAGCGTGAGCCCTGCCTCCTGAGCCTCATAAACTCAGGTCCGTGCAGAAGAAAATATCTGTGTTCCTTGCAGTTGCAATCCAGTGCCTGGAGACCGCCTTCGGGGTGACGTTGGAAGACAGCAACCTCGCACTCACTCAGACTCTTCCAGAAATATTTGAAGCTGCCGCGGGCAAGGTGAGCTGCGGGGCCACCCCCATCACAGCCGGGAACAGTGAGAACAGCATGGGTAGCCAATGGCTCCGAAGCACGTCCCTCCTGGTGAGGGAAGTGGGGCACCTGCATGGTGGGCACTGGGCCTGGTTCCTCTCTCAGCTCAGCGGCCCCTGGCAGGGAGGACGGCTCAGGGAGCCGAGATTGGAGGAGGACAGCGGGATTGCCAGCTTTTTTCTTTGGGGCCAGGAGATGCCGCAGAACCGGAGGAGTCCTGAGGTAACCCCGCCTTCGGAGGAGGACTCGGCCGAGGCAGAGCGCCTCAAAACCGAAGGTGAGAGAAGGGTTCTCTGTCCTCACGGGCACCTCTCCACCTGGATCCAGAGGCAGGCCGATCCCTGGCTCTGAAGTCGAGGTGGGGGTGCTGTTGGACAGTAGACGGCAAACCGGCCTTTGGAGACAGGAGTCCAGGTGGGGATGGCTTTTAAGAACACAGATGTATGTGGAGAAACCATGGCCTCACACACAATGGGTGGAAATGTAAGCAGTGCAGCTGCTGTGGAAAATGGTCTGACAGCTTCCCAAATAGTTAAACACAGTGATCACATGACCCAGCAAACACACACGCCCACAAAGATGCTTGTACACAGATGCTCACAGGAGCACAGTTCGTAGTAGCCAAGAAGGGTAAACCACCCAGATGTCTGTCTGCTGGTGAATGGATACATACAAGGTGGCCTGTCCATGCACTGGATTATTCCTCAGCCATGAAAAGCAGTGAGGCACTGACCATGCTACAGCGTAAATGGACCTTGAACGCATGACGCTCAGTGAAAGACGCCAGACACAAAAGGCCACACAGCGTGATTTTGTTGATGTGAAATGTCCAGAACAGGAAAATCCACAGACCGAGGAAGTGGGTTCATGGTTATCGGGCTGGGAGGGGAGGATTGACTACTGATGAGGACAGGGTTACTTCTCGGGGTGGTGGAATGTTCTGAAATTAGATGGAGGTTATGGTTGCACAACTCTGAATATACTAAAAAGCCACTTAATTGTACACTTTTAAAGGGTGAGTTGTGTGGTATGTGGATTACATCTCATTAAAATTGGGCTCTATTTCTGAAAAGATGCAAAAGTGACAGTATTTGAGACTTACATCCCCAAATACCACAGTCAAAGCAGTGACAGCTACCATCACCAAGCGCTGGCTCAGCCAGCCCCTGAAGACACTCGATGCAGACCACACCCCGAGCCTATGCCTGAGTGTTGCATCCTGGCCCCTGAAACCCCAGACCTTCAATTGGGAGCTGGGAGAGCTGAGAATGATTCCTCAGACCCCCTCAGGTCTCGTGTGAACAGCCAGTGTACATTTTTTTCTTTTTCTGTAGGAAACGAACAAATGAAAGTCGAGAACTTTGAGGCTGCCGTGCACTTCTATGGGAAAGCTATCGAGCTCAATCCCGCAAACGCCGTCTATTTCTGTAACAGGTACCTGCCGGGCCTGCTCGGAGGCCAAGCCAGCCAGTCTCACATCCTGGCAAACAGGATGGGCTGTTGTCTGTAGGTTACTGATTGCCCCCACTGCAGTCCCAAATACACATGGTGTCAGGCGGTCAGCGAGCTGTCAGTCAGAGTTGATAGTGACATTTAAATTAGATGGCACCATTCTCTACTCCGATGTGGGGCCAAGAAAATAACCCACAATTTGGATACGTGACACGCTCCTGACAGCATTGGCAATAGTGAGGAACTGCACCTGGCCTGTCGTTTTTCTGTTTCCTTGTTTTTAAAAAATTAAGTTTATTGGAGTAACAGTGGTTAATAGCATTGTATAAATTTCAGATATACAGCTTTATAAAAGGACAGCTGTATACTCCATTGTGTGCTCACCACCCAAAGTCTAATCGTCTTTCCATCATAATGTATTTGACCCTGGCCTGTGCTTTTTTATTTATTTATTTATTTATTTATTTATTTATTTTTATTGATTTCAGAGAGGAAGGGAGAGAGAGAGAAACATCAATGATGAGAGAAAAATTACTGATTAGCTGCCTTGGGCACACCCCACACAGGATGGAGCTTGCATCCCAGGCATGTGCCCTGACCAGGAATTGAACCGTGACCTCCTGGTTCACAGGTTGATGCTCAACCACTGAGCCATGCCGGCTGGCTTGGCCTATGCTTTTAAAGGAAAAGTCAAATGAGCTGTCACATAGCCTTACTGTACGGAATATTGTGTTAATGAGAGGGACTGAGTGGAGAGCAGGAGGCAGAATCGCACAGTCGGTGTGGAAGCCGTGGGAACACACAGTGTACAGAAGACACCAGAAGCATGTATGCCAAAGGTTGTCCACATCACCTCTGGGTAGAAGTGTTTCTGTTTCTTTTTTTTTTAAACTATTTTTTGGGGGAAGTAATTCTAGATATACAGAAAAGTTGCAGAGGGACTTATCTGGCATAAAATGGGCCTGAGCTTCACCCAAAAGGAAGAACCTCCATGGCGAGCCCTGGGATTGTGGGTTCAGAACCAGGTCCTGACACTGCCTGTCTGCTGTGCAGCATTGGGCCACACCCCTCTCCCTCCCTCAGCTTTCGTTTCCTCTGGCAAATGGGATAGCACCCTTTCCCCAGCCCCCAGCACAGGTGCCTAGCAGACAGATGCTTGTGTCAAAGCCCACATACCCCGTCACAGCCCCGTGCCCACCCTACCTTACAGATGGGGAAACCAAGGCCCATCCACAAATGGCTTATCGTAGGTGACCAGTGAGGGACACAACTCTGAACACCTGCTTTGTTTCCCTAGAGCCGCCGCCTACAGCAAACTGGGGAATTACGCGGGGGCCGTGCAGGACTGCGAGCGGGCCATCTGCATAGACCCATCCTACAGCAAAGCATATGGGAGGATGGGGTGAGTGCCTGGGCAGGCGCCCCTCGTGGGCCGGGCTGCCCCTTCCCCTGCATCCACCACATTCCTCTTCTGATTGTGTGGAGGGTTTTCTGTTCCATGAACCAACTCTCCAGCGCCAGCGGTGGGTTCAGCCGTTCAATTTAGTCCTGACACCACCTACCTGGAGGTAGTCAGACCCCACTGGTGCAGGGCTCAGCCCCACTTCAGACACCAGTCACGAGTTGTCACTGTGTTTCTGACCAACCAGCTATAATGAGGGCTTCCCACGACCCCTCCTCAGGGTTATCAATTCCCTAGAATGACTCACAGAATTCAGGAAAACACTTTACCTACATTTACCAGTTTGTTAGAAAGGATACAGATGGAACAGCCAGATGGAGGCACACAGGGTAAAGTCCAGCATGGTCCTGGGTTTGGGTGCCAGAGCCCCTGTCCCTGTGGAGCTGGGGGTATGCCCCCTCCTGGCACACGGATGTGGTCACCCTCTAGGTGTGACTAGAGGGGCTTGTGAATAACAGAGGACACACCTATGACTCAGGAAATGTCAGGAGCTCTGCCAGGTGCAGCAGGGACAAGGACCAATAAACATCTTTGTCTGACCACCCTGGCCCCATCCTTTGGGCCTTCCAAGCCCTTGGTGTTGGGTACCACCACTAGGACACGAGTCATTTGAATTGTCATATGTTCATCCCCTTAGCCCCTCCCCTGGCCCCCTCTTGTGTCCTCCACTGGAGCCCAGACTGGACCAGGAATGATGGCATTGACATGGGGACCGTTTGAGGTGTGGGGACTGAGGGAAGGGCCAGAGCTCTTGGGGCCTCCCCCTTCATCCCCAGCACCTCCCCCCAGCCTGGCGCTCTCCAGTTTGAACAAGCACGCGGAGGCCGTGGCCTACTATAAGAAGGCCCTGGAGCTGGACCCCGACAACGAAACATACAAATCCAACCTCAAGATCGCGGAGCTGAAGCTGAGAGAGGCACCCAGTCCCGTGAGTCCCCCGGGAACAAGGGCGTGATGCTGTCGGAGGCAGAGCACAGGGCAGGCCAGGCAGACGCGCTCACAGCTCACAGGCTGAGGGCTGGGCCGCTAGGGGACCTGGCATTCGTTTAATCAGGTCTGAGATACACATTCGGAAATGCCTGTCAGGGAGGAAGACACTTTTATTCTCACAGAGCCCCAGAAACAGGAGAAGACGTGCTGCAGGGTCACACGGGGAAGCACCAGGGTCAGTCATGAGGTGAAGGAAGAGGGGACATGTGGACCAGAGCCTTGATTATGATTTCATGAGAAGGAAGGGGTGAGGTGGGGGGAGCAGGCTTAGGTTTTACTAGTTTGAATAATTCCAGGGGACTCTGGTAGGGGTTAGCCCTAACGGGCACCTGGCTCTGGGGTGACTAGGGCGAAAGGCTAGTGGCTGAGTTTGAGGGCCCCGTAGAGAAGGGGTGGGAGTGGACAGTGGGTGCCTGACTTGCCTCTGAAAGGTGCACTCCTCGGTGCGTTATTGGCCGTCGCTAGCACTGGTTACCCTGAGGAGGGCCCATCCCTCCAGGGTCTGCCAGGCCCCAGGTGTCAGAGCGTCAGAAAATGAGAGATGCGTTAACAGTACTTCTCCCTGGTGATGGACGGTGGGGCTCCTGCTTTTTATGAAGCACCCCTAGCCCTGTGGGCTGGCTGCTCAGGCCGAGAGAGCATCTGTTTGAGCTAAACACCTCTTAGAACCCCAGAAGGGCCCCACAGGGGGTACTAGCTCTCAGATCCTGGGCCAGTGTCATCTCCCTGTGTCCTGATCCACTAACCGTGCTTTCCTCACCCACAGACAGGAGGGCTCGGCAGCATCGACATCGCGGGCCTGCTGAACAACCCAGGCTTCATGAGCATGGTGACTGCCCTCCTCGCCCACCACCCGGGCCTGCCACGCCGCTGCCTGCCATAGACCAGGGCCCTCATGTGGCACTGTGGACACTGGGGCTGGGGTCACTCTGGGATGGGGGCCTGCCTGGGCACTATGGGGTGTTGAGCAGCATCCCTGGCCCCACCTTCTCCAGGCCAGGAGCACCCCAGTGATGACAACCACAGATGTTTCAGTTGTTGTCTTGTGTCCCCTGGGGCCAGCATACCCCCAAGGGAGACCCCCCCCCCCCATTATTGAGCCAAAGGACAAATTAGATCCCACCTCTCCTGGCTGAATAACGTGGGGAAACTACCTCCCAAATGCCCAGCATGGTGTTCTCACAAGGAGACAGGGATAGGGCCACGCCTGCCGGCTCGGATGGGACAGCAGGGCACTAGGTATCCCACTGAGAGCGGCTCCCCGCTGTGACCTGAGGGGGCTGGCCCCACACACACATGCCCATTGCTGAGTGATCTTGCTCGGCCTGAGGCCGCACTGCTGGCCTACAGGCCTCAGGGTGCAGGGTCTCAAACTGTCTGGAAGAGAAAAATCCTCAGTACATCAAGGAGCATCTCGCCTCCTAAATGCATAAGAGGTTGTACTTCCATTGTAAGCCTGTGCTGCAGCAAAGCCAGGGTCTTCGTTGATGTTCGGGGATGAGTACCAGCACTCTAAAAGGCACCTGGCTCAAGGACTCGGCCTCATAGCAGCCACTCCTTTTGACGTCAGCCATCCAGCTCCTGCTGTTTGTGTACTGTTACTGGCACGGCCATCACCCTGCATTTACGTGTCTGTGTGGCTTTTGGCGGAGCTGAACGGTTGGAGCAGAGACACCCTGAAAGCTGACAGTCCTTAACCTATGGCCCTTTACAGAAAGTTAGGCAGCCCGTGAGCGGTGGTCTGGCAGGACCCTGACCTGGGTTCTGAGGAGATGTCCTCAGTGGAGCTGTGAAGGCACGAAAGTGCCCAGTGCAGTGTTGCTGACGGATAGAGCAAAACGAGGCTGCCTGGCTCTCCTAATGTCTCGTGACCCCAAAAAAGATAGAAAATACACACCCAGAGACACCTAAGGTGCCAGCAGAGAAAGGATAGGTGCCCTGGAGCCTCCTGAAATAAGGGTCCCAAACGGGATCAAAGTGGTGAAACACGAGTCTCATCGCATGGAGGGAGAAATGGGGTGTAGGGGAGAGGCGGGGGGAGCAAGTACCTGGGGTTACATACTTGCTGTGCTGGGGCAGGAGAGCCCAGGGTGCTTGAGAGGGAACCTTCTCCGTCGGAGCATGTTGGAAGCTGTCCTCTGACCATCGTTTTTTTTCCTCAGGCATCAAACCTGATGAACAGCCCCCAGCTTCAGCAGCTGTAAGTGACAACCCTTTCCCCTGGGTCTTGTACTTAAATCTCTGTGGTAAAGCACATCAGGTTATTATTTTAACCATTTAGTTTACAACTCAGTGGCATTACGTGCATTTCAGTGTCATGCAGCTATCCCCACCACCGAGTTCCAGAATATTCCACCACCCCAAAAGAAGCCCCATCATTATAGTCACTCTCCCTTCCCCTAATCCCTGGCAATAACTAACCCACTTCCTGTCTGTGAATTTAATTTTTCTGTTCTGGAAATTTCACTGCGACCTTTGGTGTCACAGACATTTCTCAGTGTCTCCTGGGGGCCAGAATTGTCCCATTGAGAATCAGTGTCGTTAGGGCAAAAAGCCATTCCTGGAAAAGCTGATGACCTCACAGGGCTGCCATCCGGGAGAAGGGTGGTGACACAGAACGTCTCCTGTTAGCAGAGGCCAAGGGCTGAGTGGAGCCACTGGGGGACGGGTGGGCTGGGCCATCCTGTACAAGTCACAGGCTTTCCTCTTGCAGCATGTCCGGGGTGATTTCCGGCAGCCACAACCCCCTGGGGACTCCTGGCACCAACCCCTCACAGAATGACCTGGCCAGTCTCATCCAGGCGTGAGTAGACCTGCATCGTGAAGGCACGGTGGGCAGGCAGGGGCGCTCCACGTGGGAAGATGGAAGCGTCAGCGCTGTGTCCTCCCGCGAGCGGGCACACTGCTGTTGAGGGTCACACGTGGGGGACGTGTGACGAATGCCTGGGGGACGTTTCCATGTGGGTGTTGGGGAAGCTGGCTGGTGTCCCGGCGAGCTGAGCCCGGCGCCTCTCTCACAGGGGCCAGCAGTTCGCGCAGCAGATGCAGCAGCAGAACCCAGAGTTAATTGAACAGCTTCGAAATCAGATCCGAAGTCAGACACCCAGTGCCAGCAACGATGACCAGCAGGAATGACCGCTCACGTGAGTCCCCTCGGGGGGGAGGTGCACCCCTTCCAGATGTTTCCACTGAATTTTGCTCCTCCCCCTCCCAACTCCCACTGAGAGACATGGACTGAAACTTCACAGCTTCTGGAAGGGCTGGTCCCTAAGCGTGTCTACAGGTGACAAGAGTACAGGAAGTATCGGCAGAGTGCTTTTCTGTGCACCTGTGGAAAGTGTCCTGGTGGCTCAGTGGGTGCGAGATGAGGTCACCTGGGCAGGGGAAGGACAGACCTCTCCGCCGCGCCTTCCTGCCCACGTGTTCTGCCTGGGTTTCGTGATTTGGGGGTTTTGTCTTGTTTTACTGTGAGCAGATGTTACATGTACACCTGCTTAAAAATACACTCGGAGGGTCCCTGGAGGCCTTGGCTGGCTTGGTTAGCTGTCCCTGGGCCCCTGACCGCCACTCTGTCTGTCTCCAGTGATTCTGCTCCTTGGAGACAGGTAGCAGGTGGCTTTCTTCATTTTGTTACCGTCCTCCTCACATTTTTATATTAACCATGATTTTTTAAATAGAAAAATGTAAAGAAAAAGCACAGAAAACAACCTTAATCTTTCCATGCAAAGCAACGAATGTTAATATTTGGAGTATACTCCCCCCCCCCCTTTTTTTGGCCTTAATTTTAAGACAAAACATAGGCCAGTTTTGTATTTGTTTTTTGTTGGAACTTCATCCCGCAAGTACTTTCACCGGCATTTTCACGTCTGGGCCCCAGAACCACCTGTGCTGGTGACCGTGCTGTTTCTGTGCTCACACGGCACCACGATCCACGCGGAGGCAGAGTGCATTGCGACCCCATCAGCGGCAGCGATGCCCTCTGGAATCTGGGCGCCCGCCTGGCTGACCACCGCATGTCTTGTCCTTCCAGCCATTCCAGTGCCGTCGGGTTCTTCCCAGCTGACTGGAGCCTCCACACATTCTGCCGTTTTCTCCCATTGGATTGCCAGAGAGGGAAAAAGAAAAAGAAATTGGACCTGCATGAGATGGATTTTTATGCTTTTTATTTTTTCCTTTCACCCTCACCTCCCTTTTTGTACTCCCTTATGGCTCCCAGATCCTTCTCGAAACAGAGCCAGCAAGCTGTGAACGCAGACCAGCACCAATCTCCAAAACACCCAGTCACTAAAGTATTTTCTAGAATATTCCGAAGTGGGAATGGTCCTCGGGGGTGTTCTCCGAGAAGTTACCGGTTTTACGTCCAGCTACGTACGAAGCCTGAAGCCTCTTTTCGAGTCAACCTTGTCTGCTTGGACGAGCTCACTGCCAGCCACAGTCTGGGCACCAGTGTCCACCGGACCCTCAGACCACAGGTTTTTGCATGAGGAACTTTGGTTGCAGATTCCTAAAGACATTTTCATTTCCCTGTGCCTGTCGGGAACGGGACTGTCTTGGGGTGCCTAGGGCCAGCTTTGGGGACAATCGAGCATTTTTATAGATGTGCTTTTCACCCCTTTTGATCCTCCTTCTCCAGTACTCACACCCGACAGATCACAAGGCGGGTGATCATGACCCTGGGGCCTGGCCCCCAAGCCGTCCCAACCTGCCTGTGTGTTCTGGCCCACGGACTCCCAGTGGGCTCCTCCTCCTGTTCTGGGGCCACTGTGCCCCCCTCCTCAGCCTGCAATTGCCAAGCAGGCAGCCAGGGATGGGTAGCCCGCCTAAGATGCAAGGCCGCCATGGACATCCCTGCGTCCCCTGCTTGGGCAGGGTCTCAGGGTGAAGTGCTGAGACCCTGTGCCGGCAGCAGTGCTGGAGGCTCCCTGGTGGTTTGCAAAGTTGACTCAGTGCCGTGTGTCATAGGAAACTAGTAGGAAAAAGGCACACCACCCGCCACTGCAGTCATCACTTGGATGGCAAGGTGGCCCTAACTCTTGAGTGCTAGCCATGGTGACAAGAGTAATGTGTGGGAATAAATAGACATTGTGACCTCTGCCAGTCTCTGCATTGACCTCTCGGCACCACCCCTGCTCTCCCTGCCCCAAGTTTCTAGAATCCCCACAGCCTAGCGTTTCCACATCACTCAGGACATGAGGAATAACATCACTGCCTGACATGACATGACAGCTCTTCTTGTGCCAGGGTCCCAGATGGCCCCAGAAATGGCAAACTTTGGGCTGTCCCATGTTTTTCCCTCACCTTTGACCACAGTCACACTCACACACCCACCATGTAAGTGATGACCTTAGGGGTCAAGCTAGAATTCTAGATTCTCAGGGACAGAGCAGTAAAGTTACTGTTCATTGCTTTTCTAGTATGTTCACACAAATTTCACCATTCTGTAACCCAAGACCCTCCCTTCCATAACTTCCAGGGGAGAGACCTGGCCCCAGGCAGGAAGGAGCCCAGGAAACCCAGGCTTGTCTTGGCACCAATCCTAGGGTTCCATCCCCAAACGCTTGTGAATATAGAAAGCGCTCCGCAGTCACTACATAAGCCTTGCATGAATTCTCAGCTCCTATTTACAACATTGTGTGGTAGGCACCATCACCCATTTCACAGGTGAAGAAACTGAGCTTTGACTCTCAGCTCACCCAGCCCTTGAAAGGCAAAGCTGGTGCAGTGCGACCCCTGGTTGCAGGTCCTATGCTAGGAGTGGCTGACTGAGGACCCCACCTCTATGTGAGGCTGCCCGCTTCATCCACAGATGAAGGCTCAGCAGTGGTCCTCCCACAAGTCAGAAAATCACGAAGTACGACGGCAAATCAGCAGCCCCAGGAAACCGTCTGGTATGGACAGTGAATGGGGAGGGGCAAGAATGAGGCCTGTGCCTGTCTTACAGGGTCTTCGCCAGGGGTGATGTCGTGACTGGCTGTGCTCCTGGCATCAAATGGGTGGGGGGCCAGTGATGCTGCTCAACACCCTACAGTGGCCGAGACAGCCCCTCACAGAGAATGACCTGGCCCCAATGTCCATGGTGCTGAGGGGAGACCCTCCGCTAGGACAGTGCATAGCAATGTGTGACACCTCCCAGCCCAGCAATATCAGCATCTGGGAGCTGGGTAGAAATGCAAATTCTTGGCCTTCCACCGCCAGACCTCCTGGATCAGAAACTCAGAGTGGGTCCCAGTCATATGTGTGTTAACAAACACTCCTGATGATTCTGATGCCCACCCCTGTTCTAGAACCATTGGTCGGGTCTATGCATTCCGAATTTACTTAGCCAGCCCCCTATGCATTGTGCATTTAAAATAGGCAGCATGGTATGGCTCAGTGGTTGAGCATCAACGCATGAACTAGGAGGTCACGGTTCGATTCCAGGTCAGGACATGCCTGGTTGTGGGCTCGATCCAGTAGGGGGTGTGCAGGAGGGAGCTGATCAAAGATTGTCATCATTGATGTATATATCTCCCTCTCCCTCTCTGAAATCAATTAGAGCATATAAAAATATTTTAAATAGGAACCCAGGTGATTCTGAACCACGTATTTGGAGAACCCCACTTTGAGAAACACTGGTGGGAACTTGAAAATTAGCCATACATTCCAGAAGCATCTACATGTATGTGCCTTAGGTCTTCCCAGACGATCTCCATTCCTTCCCTCCCCTCCTGTGTCCTTCACTGGAAGGCCTTGCCCAGCTGCTCCAAATGTACCCCAAGCCTAGCGGTTCAGGAAAGACCCAGAAACTTTCTTGTTTGGAACCACTAGCTGAGTGGGAACAGGAAAAAAAGAACTGTCAACAATCTCATCCAAGAAGCCAGTGTCTTATGTGATTTGACAAGTGTGTCATGATAATTACTGCTCCATCCCACATGAGTTAGAAATAGAGTATTTCTGAATATGCCTGTCAGAAGTGCATTGAATAAAAAAAGGAAAGGCAATTAAATAATGGATTTGGCATAAATCGTGTCCGAAAAGGCTTCCAGGAGTAGGATGAGCCTAAGATGTAAGGCAGGGACTGCTACCATAGATGGAGTTACGAAGCCTCTGTCCTTTCCCATCGCCATAGTTAGCAAGTCATTCCTGCAGGCTAGACTGTAAAATCCCACCCAGATTAAGTCCTAGGAAGCAACCAGAAAGAAACAAAGTATACCTCACAGAAGCAGGATTCCCAGCTGGGGGCAATTTTGCTCTCCAGGAGACACTAGACTAGGCCATGTCTGGGACATCTGTGGTTGTCACAACTGGGGTTGCTCCTGACTTCGAGTGGGTTGGGGCTAGGGATGGCCCCCACAGAGATGACCCGGCCCGTGTCAGCACTGCCAAGACTGAGGACCCCACCCTCTGGTACTGCCAGCACACACGCCCTAGATAAATGTGTCAAACCAATGTCCCAAACCATTTTGCCATCAGCAAAATTAATTTGTTCACTGGCTCTAGAGTGCCCTTGTATCTTTGCAGCAAAGATTTCACCCCAACGTGGGTAACTTGAAAACCCAAAACTGACGGCTTCCCCCACACCAATCCTTCCTCTTGCAAACTGATGATTTCAAAGTTGGAGCAAAGATGGAGCTCTCTGAACGTGACCCTTGTAGATAAGAAGCTGAGGCCAGCAGGTGGCGCACCAGCTCCACAGCCTCTCCACTACCTGAATCACAGCATCAGGACCAGAAAGATGCTGAATCTAATCATGAAACTGCCTAGGTTTGGGCCTAAAAATGGCTCAGTTCTGGAGATTAACATGTGGTTTTAGAGCTGGTTTTCCTTTCAGAGGTGTAAGTCCTCGCAACCTGGGACGTCTGCCAGGCTCTGGGTTGTGATGGGACCACCATTCAGAATATGAATCCTGCCCGGCCGCGTAGCTCAATGGTTGAGTGTTGACCTATGAACCTGAAGGTCACAGTTCAATTTCCGGTCAGGGCACATGCCCGGGTTGCAGGCTCCATCCCCAGTAGGGGGTGTGCAGGAGGCAGCCGATCCATGATTATCTTTCATCATTGATGTTTCTCTCTCCCTCTCCCTTCCTCTCTGAAATCAATAAAAATGTATTTTTAAAAAAATATGAATCCTTTCAGTGGTGAGGTTGGAGGATGTAAACCACAAATTTTGCTCAGCTCATAGTTGTTCCGAAGTCTTATAAGCTTTGGTAGATTTTGGGGAGTCCGTTCTGTATTCTCTCTTACTATTGTGCTTAATTTTATCAAAAAGTAACATACACGAGAAACCATAAAAATACTAGAGGAATCCAAAGGCAACAAAATCTCAGACATATGCCGAAACAATTTATTCACCGATACATCTCCTAGGACATTGGAAACTAAAGAGAAAATAAACAAATGGGACTACATCAAAATAAAAAGCTTCTGCACAGCAAAAGAAACCATCAGCAAAACAACAAGAAAGCCCACTGCATGGGAGAACTTATTTGCCAATGTTATCACAGATAAGGGTTTAATCTCCAACATTTATAGGGAACTCATACAACTTAACAAAAGGAAGATAAACAACCCAATCAAAAAATGGGCAAAGGACCTAAATAGACACTTTTCAAAAGAAGACATTCAGAAAGCCAAGAGACATATGAAAACATGCTCAAAGTCACTAATCATCTGAGAGATGCAAATCAAAACAACAATGAGGTACCATCTCACACCTGTCAGAATGGCTATCATCAACAAATCAACAAACGACAAGTGCTGGAGAGGATATGGAGAAAAAGGAACACTCGTGCACTGCTGGTGGGAATGCAGACTGGTGCAGCCACTATGGAAGACAGTATGGAGTTTCCTTAAAAAACTGAAAATGGAACTCCCATTTGACCCTGTGATCCCACTTCTAGGAATATATCCCAAGAAACCAGAAACACCAATCAGAAAGGATATATGCACCCCTATGTTCATAGCAGCACAATTTACCATTGCAAAGATCTGGAAACAGCCTAAGTGCCCATCAGCAGATGAATGGATTAGAAAACTGTGGTACGTCTACACAATGGAATACTATGCTGCTGTAAAAAAGAAGGAATTCTTACCATTTGCAACAGCATGGATGGAACTGGAGAGCATTATGCTAAGTGAAATAAGCCAGTCAATGAAAGAAAAATACCACATGACCTCACTCATTTATGGATAATAAAAGCCATTATAAACTGATGAACAAAAATAGATACAGAGGCAGAGCAGCATTGAACAGACTGTCAACTACAGCGGGAAGGCTGGAGAGGGTTTGAGGGCGGGAGAGGGAGTAAGAGATCAACCGAAGGACTTGTATGCATGCATATAAGCATAACCAATGGACACAAGACACTGGGGGGTAGGGGAGGCCAGGGGAATGTCAAGGGGGGGGGGAAGGAGACATGTGTAATACTCTGTAATACTTTAAACAATAAAACAAAATTTAAAAAAGTAACATACATAAAAGTGCACACATTATAAGCAAACAGCTCGATGAATTTACACAAAGGAAACATGCCCATGTCATTAGCACCCAGACCAAGAACAGAACCTGACCAGCCCCCTGTCATGGCCCCTCCGGTCATTACCACCCCAAAGGGCAACCCTGCTCCAGTGTTCTATGCCGCAGGTTAGTTTTGTCTGATTTTGAAATGTGCACAAATGGAATCTATGAAAGATAAAACTGTAAAGATTGTAGAAGAAAATATAAGGTATGATTTGGGATAGACAAACTTTCTTAAAGACAACACAAAGTACTGATGGTTAATTTTATATGTCTACTAGGCTAGGTTACATTACCCAGATATTTGGTCAAAAACCAGTCTAGATATTGCCAGAAAGATGTGTTTTAGATGAAATTAACATTTAAATCAGTCGACTTTGAGTAGAGCAGATTAGCCTCTATTATGCAGGTGGGCTGCATCTAATCAGTTGAAGGCTTCAAGAGAAAAGATTGAGGTTCTCTCCAAGAACCTGGAGCTGCAACATCAACTCCTCCTTGGGGCTTCAGCCTGCCGGTATGTCCTCCAAACTTCAGATTGCCAGCCTCCAAGACCACATGAACCAAGTCCTTAAAGTAAATCTATCATCTATTTCCCTTATTAATTCTGTTTCTCTGGAGACCCTGACTAATACAAGCTCTAACCTCATTTTTAAAAACTCAACAAACTGGCCCTAGCTGGTTTGGCTCAGTGGATAGAGCGTCAGCCTGCAGGCTCAAGGGTCCTGGGTTTGATTCTGGTCAAGGGCACATGCCCAGGTTATGGGCTCAATCTCCAGTGGGGGGCATGCAGGAGACAGCGATCAATGATTCTCATTGATGTTTCTATCTCTCCCTCTCCCTCTCTGAAATCAACAAGTTGAATTGCACTAAAAAGTGAGGGAAAGGCAGCTTGGGGGAGGTAGAATAGGGTAAAGGGGCGCTAAATGGTGATGGAAAGAGACTTGACTTGGGGTGGTAAACACATACAATATACAGATGATGTAGAATTGTGTACCTGAAACTATAATTTTACTAAGCAATGTCACCCCAATAAATTCAATTTTTAAAAAGTGGATTGAGCATCATCCCATGCACCAAGATGTCACTGGTTCAATTCCCTGTCAGGATATACACCTGGGTTGCAGGCTCGATCCCCAGTAGGGGGCGTGCAGGAGACAGCCAATCAATGGTGTTTCTCTTATTGATGTCTCTATCTCTCCCTCTCCCTTCCTCTCTCTCTCTCTCTCTCTAAAAAAAAGAGAAAAGCAATGAAATCATATATATACTTTTAAGTGAGCCATTGAGTGAGTGAAGACATTTGTAACATATATTTGACAAAAATATAAATTACTCCCATGCTCTAACCAACTAAGCTACCTGGCCAGGGCTGTCACTTGTCTCTTAAGCCTGTTCATTGTGTCCTTCACTATGGAAAAAAATTTTACATACTCACACAGTCAAATTTGTTGGTAGTTTTTCTATCATACCTGCCCATATACAAGCCTTGGAGCCTAGGACTCTTTCAAAAATATGTCTTGAATGAATAAAAACCCAACACTTATGCAGCTCCTTCTCTGAGCAGCCTGATTCTCTAGCTAATCATAAATAAATATTGCACCTCCTGAATTCTTCTATAGGAAGGATTCATCCTGTGGGCATTTACTTGGTGCGCTATTATTACAAGTGATTATTTTTGTTGTTGTGAATTATGGAAACCAGAAAAAAAGTCAAGGCAGTTTGTGTCTAGTAATACAAATGGCTACCACCTATTGCATGCTAATCATAAAGCAGGCAGAAAGTGGAATTCAATATTAAAAACTCACAGCCATCTCATACTTTACTTCTGCAAAACTGAACTGTCTTTTGACACCTCCAATCTCTGTACCTCTCTCTTCCAGTCATTCCTATTTTAGTGAACAACACCAGCAGTCACCCCTGACACCTCCCCCCTGCAACCCACCCAGGCAAACCAGTGCCAAGTCCTGTCAATTCACCTCCAAGTATTTCTCAAATTCAT
This sequence comes from Myotis daubentonii, assembly GCF_963259705.1. Taxonomy (NCBI): domain Eukaryota; kingdom Metazoa; phylum Chordata; class Mammalia; order Chiroptera; family Vespertilionidae; genus Myotis; species Myotis daubentonii. Next base: position 32,361,818 of record NC_081844.1, read on the forward strand.
CCACCCTTGACAATGTCTTCATCTAAACTAGCTTCCATTCTACCCATGTGATTTTTAATGGATCTCCTTGCTTCTACTCTGGCTCCCCTACAATTCAGTCTTTCTTTACACAGAAGTCACAATAACCTTAAAACATAAATTAGATGATGACCTTCACCTGTTTGTTTTATTTTTATAGTTTTAAAAATATATTATTGTTTTTAAAATATATTTTTATTTATTTCAGAGAGGAAGGGAGAGGGAGAGAGAGATAGAAGCATCAATGATGAGAGAGAATCATTGATTGGCTGCCTCCTACATGCCCCTTACTGGGATCCAACCCTCAACCTGGGGATGTGCCCTGACCGGGAATCAAACCATGACCTCTTGGTTCATAGGTCGATGCTCAACCACTGAGCCATGCCGGCCAGGCAGATTCAACATATTTTAACAGAATCGTTTGGTTATTGTGTCAATGCTGCCAATAGGTCAAGTCAGAGGAAGACTGTGAATTGACTATTGACATTTTTTATTTTTTTATTTT